>NW_007727878.1:42814-59933 GCF_000696425.1 Galeopterus variegatus | reverse complement strand
CCCCCCCCCCCCCGACACGCTGCTGGTCACCACAGGCTGTGCTACCAGCAGCCCAGGATTAGCTGTGAGCTACGCCCCGAACACTAGATGCTCAGGTATTGTTTTCTTTTTTCTTTTTTTCTTTTTTCCTTTTTGTCTTTTTTCGTGACCGGCAACGGATTGCAACCCTCAGTGTCGCGCCCGGACCCAGCCACGGGATCGCAACCCTCGGTGTTGCTCCCGCCCCTCGCTCAGCCAGTGAGCGGCCGGTCTGTATGTGGGATCCGAACCCTCGGTGGGAGCGCCACCGCGCTTCCCAAGCGGCGCACTATAGCAGTGCGCCACCGGGCCGGCCCCAGGTATTGTTTTCTTATGACAGCATAAATTGATTTGGGTGGTGGTGTTCAGAGATTTAATACTTTAATTTTTTCTCTTTTGAAAACAAACGAATGCAGGAGAATTGTACTTACTTCAGACAGTACCTACACGGTGCCCTCCTCCCGCTGTCCATTTATCCTCCTCTCCAAAACACCCACAATTTTCAGAGTTTATTAATGAAGGATTTGTTGAACGTTTCATACTGGAATTGATTCAGTGAACTGAGAGTGCCACTGTTAAAACAATGTTTTTCCCAAACAGCCTACGATTTAGTCTTCAATTGGTGAACTAGGAATTGGGAGCTTCGAGCAAATTCCTTCTCTCTTTTATTGTGTTTCCTTTACTCCTTATAAGTGAAGGAGAGGCCTGTTTCACAGCTACTCTGCATCGTGGCAGAGTGTCTTCAGTGCTCAAAGCTTCACGTCGCTCTGTCTTTTCCTCTGTTTTTATTTTTTGTGTGTATCTAGTATGTTATACTGAAATATTATAATTTGTAAAGTATTTAGCAATCTGCCCTACAGGATGTGCTACTAGGAGATGTTAAGATGGTCTTGTTAGTTCTATTGGAAATAAAAAGAAATTCCCTCATCATTCTTAACAGTCTAAACTGCTTTACTATTCTCTTCTGAGAGACTATAACTGGTAATTATAACACATAGGTAGTAGTAATAATAATTTATTATAATCAAAACTAAATGTCAGGCTGTCTGCCAAAATATATTTAAACGCATATGAAAGAGTGCCCACCCCCCTTTAAAAAATTGAATTCTAAAGACATTAACTGCAAAGGTATTTTTTCAGGTTATTTTGCCTTTCACTACATGCCTATATATATGAATAAAGTACAATTGATTTAGAAACAAACTTCTGCTATATCTTCACTAGTACATGTGGAAATTCATAAAACTAAAGAAATGATTACTTACAACTTTGCTGACTGGAATTGATAGAAATCATATGGAGGTAATCATATTTCATTTGGCTGGCAGTTGTAAGAGCTGCAAGATTTACACTGTTTTTCTGCAAGTTTCAGCAAGAGCAGAAGGTTCTCGCCATCTGCTTACCTGTCAGCAGTCTGTTTAGGGAGAGTGGCTCTCCGTAGGCTCATTCTTTCTTTCCCCTCCTCTTTCAGGAATAGGAGTAGTATTGAAAATTCACTTTTGGTTTACCAAAAGCTTCTTCTAAGTTAAAGTGTTCGTATTACCAAATGAGACCTTAAGCCCAAACAAATATGTTAATTTACAGTTCTTTAAATTTTATCTCGTGGTTACCTAACCTCATCTGAAAATAAAACTGGTCATAAATTTTTGAAAAAAAAATTCTTTCTCATTGCTTTAAAATTTTTCATCTTTCATCCTTATTTTTTTCTTGTAATTAACATACTGACTTCCAGAAAAGTAATTTTTATACTTAAATTCTTTTTCTTCTCATCTACCATTAATTTTACTTGTTTATTTGTGGCTGGCCAATACAGGTATCGAACCCTGGACCTTGATGTTATCAGCACCACGCTCCAACCAACTGAGCTAACCCTACCATTCACTTTAAACATTTGACATAGTTCCCCCCCATCCCCATTACTTTCCCTATTATTTTACTAAGCCTCTTTTTATGTTAATTTTGATATTTGCTATTGTTATATTTTCTTTTTAGAGATATGTAGTTAAAAATTATCCAGGGCTTCTTCCAATAATGCCTACCTATCTCAAAGAGTAGCATAAACAAAATCCACATGTACAAATATTTGTAAATCATATATATATATAATAATAGTCTAGTATCTAGAATATAAGAACTCTTACAATTCAAAAACAAAAACAAGCCAATAAGAAAATAGCTTGAACAGACATTTCTTAAAGAAGTTATACAAAAGGTCACAAGCACATGCAAAACATCTTTAATATCATTAGTCATTAGGGAAAATGCAAATCAAAACCACAAGATGCCACTTTACTCCCATTAGGATATAATAATTATAATTATAGTAGTTATTATATAATAATAATTATTATTGTTATTATAGAAGATAGTATTGGTGAGGATGTGGAGAAATTGGAACCCTCGAACATTGCTGGTGGGAATTTAAAATGAGTCAGCTACTGTGCAAAACAGTTTGATGGTCCCTCAAAAAGTTAGACATAGAGTTACCATGTGACCCTGCAATTCCACTCCTAGACATGTATCGCAGAGAGTTGAAAACATATGTCCATACAAAAACTTCTAATAAATGTTCATAGTAGCACTCTGCAATAGCTGAAGGGTGGAAACAACTAAAATGTCTTGAAAACTGACTAATGGATAAACAAAATGTGTTATATCCATACAGTTGGAATATTATTCAGCCATGAAAAGGAATGAAGCTCAAATACATGCTACGACATGGATGAATCTTGAAATCACTGTGTAAGTGAAAGAAGCCAGATGCAGAAGGCACATATTGTATGATCCCATTTATGTGAAATGTCCACAGTTGGCAAAGTTATTGAGACAGAAAGTAGATTAGTGGTTGCCAAGGGCCGGGGGGAGGATAGAAGAGCAAGTGACCGCCTAATGGGTTCAGGATTTCCACTTGGGTTGAAAATGTTCTGGAACTCAATTGTGGTGATGGCTGCACACATTGTGAGTGTTCTAAATCTCGCTAATGGTAAATTTTATGTTATGCGTATTTTACCACAATAAAAAAAGAACAAAAAATAAACAAATAAAAGCCTGCAGCCGTGAGACTAGTTATTGGCCCAGGATGTCACGTGAAGTTCTGGAGCAAAGTGCTGATTTTGAAAGGCGCTGTTCCGTTAATGATGAATGGCATAGCAAGATAATCAGTTAAGGAGTGTGAGACACAGGCAGATACCTCTGAGCGTAATTCCAAGCCCCCACGTGAAATGTTGCAAATCCTCTGTTACGAACTGAATTGTGTCTCCCCAAAATTCATATGTTAAAGCCCAAGCCCCCAGTGTGAATTGATTTGGAGATAGTCCTTCTAAGTGGTGATTAAGGTTAAACGAGGTCATAAGAGTGGGTCCCTAATCCAATAGGACTAGTGTCCTTATGAGAAAAGGAGATTTGGGCACACAAAGAGACACCAGGGATGCCCCCACATGGAGGAAAGGCCACGTGAGGACACAGCCAAGAGCGGCCATCTGCAAGCCCAGGGGAGAGGCCCAGGAGAAACCAAACGTGCCGATGCCTTGATCTCCAACTTCCAGCCACCAGAAGTGTGAGAAACAAGTTTCTGTTACTTAAGTCACCCAGACTGTGGCATTTTGTTACGGCAGCCAGAGCAGACGAACAGACCCTCCCTCCCCTTTCTTCTCTCTAACCCACTAACGTCAGGAACGCGGTAAGACACAACTGTGGAGTCCTCCTGCATGGTCCTACAATGTGACGCAGCTTGGGCCTTAGCTCTATCTACCGACTGTGCAGGGATGACCTGAAGTGACAGGAGCTATACTCTAGAAACAGACCGAAGAAACTAGATCTCGATCTAGAATAAGAGACAGCAAAAACATGCTGATTGGAAGTGATTAGGGAATGGAGCGTCGCTACCTGGCTGCTAGGAGTCGGATACTGCACACATCCAGGTTCAACCTCTCCCGCCCGCCTGCCCCAGAACATTTCATTCATGTCTCTGTGGGATTCTTTTTGTTCCTTTGTCTCCTTCTAGGTGATCAGGTCCTCAGAGGCAGAAACCAAATCTTGTTCATCTTTGAGTCCCCATAATGCTGGACATAGAGTAGGCTCTGATTATCCATTCAATAAATATTTACTGAGCATGCACTATGTACCAGGTACAAAAATACTTGGTATTGAATTAGATTATTATTGTTAATTTCAAGGAATTTGAAATCAATAAACTTATCTAAACATAAAATCCATTCTGAGTATAGCAGCTTGGATATGAGTTATGTGGTAAGACTAGGGTAAAACAAACAAACAAGAACAGACAAAAAAAACCCCTGATGCTTGGGAAGAAATCCTCGGACAGTGGCTTCAGAGGGAAAGGAACTGCTGGTACAGAGCCCTCCAGAGCCCCACCCCACAGACCTACACTCGAGGCTTAAGGTGAGAGGGGCTGGCAGTGTAAGAAGATACAGAGAAGGAACAAGCTGCTTCCTAGACATCACCATGTGAAAGCGAATGGAAGTCACCCACACAGGGGTGGCAGCAGCTTCGACGGTGGCAGGAGACGGTTCCTCTTGCACCACTGGTGGTCTTCACTTTGGTCATCAGCTGCCTGGGGCCTGGTATTGATGGGACATGGCTTATCCAGCACCAGCAGCTGATATGAGCCCTGTCGCCAGGGCTTCTGCTGAGAGCTAGAGGTGGGACAAGAAATCATGCCAGCTTTGTGGTCACCAGGAAGGTGAGTTTAAGAAGCACGTGGCGACATTTGTCAGGGATTCCCACAACTGAGAAGAATCTCTGGGTGGAGTGAGGTTGGTCCCTGCAGAACAAGAAGAGAAATGTCTGAGATTGTGTGTAGTATGAAATTATGTTGTTTTATATCCAAGCTGAGAAACTAGATTGCTTGAATATAATTTGATACTTTTTTATTGAAATAATTTAGAAGGCACTTCTGGATCATAGGTTCCTTGACATTTCTCGCAATTAAGATCACTGGTTTTATATGACCAGGTCATAGGAAAAAAAATCCCATTAATCCTGGGTGTTTAGATTTGATATAAATAGGAATTTCCATTATCAAAGCTGCCTCCCCAGTCTCCTGGTAAAAACATAAAAAGATAAAAGAACCATTGTGCTGTTTCTGTGAGCAGAAACAGAATGATGGAATTCACAGTGCAGACTCACAGTGGTCGTAATTACCCCTGTCCCGATACGTTAACTTTTCCAAACCAAGCCCTCCCCTGTTTTATGGTTGCAACCTTATTTTTGTACCTTTTGGATTAGTGAAAGATTTTCTTTGGCTTTTGCAAGAAGTCAATCTCTCAGGAAACAATTGAATTAATCTTCATGTTTGTTTTAAGAGTCCTTGGATAGCAACTCACATCTGCATTTTCTCAACAAGTCTTCATTGAAAGCATAAGACGGAGAATGTTCCGTATTGTGTAGTATTCAAATGATCAGGCATATGTTTAACAGGTTCCATACCCTGGAAATGTTTTTGTCCCTGTAACACCTTGTTAAGTATTTTGGACACTTGCACAGCTTTACAGCATTCAGGGTATTTCTTGCCTCATACTATAAATTCTTACATAATATAGCAGTTATCTGGAGAGTCTCCAACTAAGTAGCCTTCATTATCTAATTAGAAAGAAGTTTTTTGCTTTTTTGTTAAAAAATATCCTTGAATACACTGAAGCTCAATCAGCTGGTAACTACTATTTATGGGACCTCCGTTATGTGCCAGGTATTGTGTTGAATTCTTTGACATCATTACAGTGTCTCTTCTAATAACTACAATATTAAGTAAGATAAAAAAAAAAAGGTTTAAATTCATCCACTCTTCTAAAATTTCCTAAGTTAAAAAGAAATTTCCAGCCAATGCAGAATGTCATCCAAGTAATTTTAACACAAGTATTGCTAGTATTCCTTCTCCAGTTTTTATTTATTTATTTAATTTTTTATTTTTTATTTTTTTTCCTTTTTGTCGTGTCCGGCAACGGATCGCAACCCTCGGTGTCGCGCCCGCACCGGACCAGGACCGGCAACGGGATCGCAACCCTCGGTGTCGCGTCCGCACCTCGCTCAGCCAGTGAGCGGGAACTGGTCTGTATGTGGGATCCGAACCCTCGGCGGGAGCGCCGCCGCGCCCCCAAGCGGCGCACTGTAGCAGTGCGCCACCGGGCCGGCCCTCCAGTTTTTATTTTGAATGAACTATTTTCTAACATGACACAAATGACGTGAGATGTCTTAGAAAAGATACACAAATCAATGGCATTCTTAATTTCTATTACCAATTTCCTTTGTGGTGTACAATGGTTTGATTTTATAAGGCACACATATTAGTAGTTATTTTATTCCTGGAAGTGGGTCAATTTATTTTGGAGACATGAGGCCCAAAAGAAAATATTAGAAAAATGGAAAGCAGAAAAGTATACAAAGATTTAAAATGATTATTATTATGCATAATGAAAATAAGGGGGGAGGCTGCTTTAAAACTATTTTTAACGATGTGAAGGAATATTTTAGGAGAGCCCTTATCCACCTATCCCCCGCTACAGAGAGCACAGACTAGAAGAAGTGCAGTTAAATTACAGAAAGAGATATTTAAAGAACACTCTCTATCCAATGTAGATAAAGAAGCCATAATGCAGATGACTAGGCTAGGAGTCAGGAAGTCTCCCAACCCCTGTGTGCCTTAAAAACATACTCCATAACCTCTAGCTTTGGAGTGAGAGGGGAATTCTTAGGATATAACTGTCCCAGCGGACAGGGCCAAAGCCAGTTAAATTCTTGAGATTCCTTCCTAGTATTCCTTGAATCTTACTACACAATATAACATTTTTAGGCTTGTAATAAAAAAAAAATACCAGCAAATATGGTCACACTTGTTCTTTTGACATTGATCAAACTTCCTGACTTCCTCAAACAAATAAAAAATGTGTCATCGAGACAAAATTGCTACCTGCTACTAAATGTATCTGGTAACTGGTTCCAATAGTATTTTAATTAAAGTTCTGGAGTAACAGGCATTTATAGTATCTTGAAAGTGTGAAGAAAGGACGAGTCACTTGCTGCGGGGCTGCCCGGAGACCAGTCTATCTGGGGAAGCCACACAACTGTGACTTCTGCAGCTGGAGAGCCGACCGAGTCACTTCCAGCTGAAGGCAATTTGCACGTACAGACTGAGTCAAACCAACTGAACAGTTTAAGTGAACAGGGAATGAATGAGAACATAAGTATGCTGGGGCCCATCAGGGGCCATATTTATGGAGTGTGGTGATACCCGTCTTTCTCCACGTGGAGAAATGCTGCCCACCGCACTGAATGCACTGGTGGTGAGACCCAGTGCTGAAACCACCCGAGAGACGGACCTTCAAACTTCCAACGTCTGTGTACTGTTTCAGATGCACCTGAATATTCAATATCTCCATGGTAGAGGACGGAGAATAGGTGCAAAGGAACAAAAAACCACAACCAAACAGGCAAAACAAACACCCCGCTTCCTTTTGAACTCATTCACACATTTCCAGAATTTGTATGGGGTTGCCAGACTCGGCTTAATTTTTGAGCAAATATAATCCATATGTTGCCTGATAGGAAGAGAAAGATTAACTCAGACTCCAAGTAGTAAGAAATGGTTAACCGGTGACATGATACAGCACCCGCCGCTGTCTTATTCATCACGGTGGGTCCTGTTTTGGTTGTCTTGGGAATCTTTCCTAAAGATGATCAGAGAAGTCCAACCACAGAGCCCCTCGGCCTTTCAGTGGGCCACAGTAAGTGAGCGCCTCCTCCTTGAGGACATATTTTGACATTGTTTGCCATGCCTCCAACTCACTGCAGATTCTAAGATTCCTAGGATAATTAAAACTTGGGATTCTGATAATTTGCTCATATCAAATCTTCACACTCTCAATTAATGCCAATTGTGTTTAAGTTCACAATTAGCTGTAGAGCTCAGCAAACTTGAACAGTCACTGTATTTTTTTCCCCCTAAGAAATAGGTTAAGGGCTGTATAAGGGCTCTGGTTTTTACCAAGTGATAAAATCATGCCATGTCTGACTGACTAAAATAAACTAGGAAATCTGTTTTTTGTTTGTTTTTACTTTTTGCTTGCAAATAATTTCAAACTTAGAGAAAATCTTGCAAAAATAAGAACAGTACAAAGAACTCCTATAATACCCCTTTGCCAGATTCAGCAATTGTTAACATTTTGGTAATCTATTTTATGTCCACACAGTGACTCATAAAATTGCATTAACCCTGCTCTTTCTCATTTGGGACTGTCATATGGACATATAGACAAAAGCACCAACATTACTAGTTGTACATTGTTTAGTAGAACAGAACCCAAATCCATTCTCTTGCACTGGTCATCGATTTATGCTTTTTCCCTATTTTCAACAAATCATTAAATCTATATCACATGCTTATTGAAACATTTGGGTAGTCCACTCCTTACAGCTTGGCGAACTTTATACATATTACGATGCTGAACTTTGGGCTCTAAGTGTAAACTGAAGAATAAAATTCCAGGCTTTTCCATACAGAGAAAAATATATTGAAGCCATAAACTTCCCAGCTTTGGCTCTTGCACTCCATCTTCTGGCCAAAAGTTCACCATGAGACCATTAAATTCGACACACGGATTGTTATAATCAATTCCCTATTAGAGAGCCTCCAGGTCACTAGATTTAAACAAAAGAAAGACATTGAGATTATACCAATGAAAAAGTATTATGCTTAAAAGAAAAAAGCAATTTACAAGATCAGAAAGAAGATGACACAAAGTTGAAGTGATATTTCCTCTGCACACCTAGAATGTCAGTCTGAGAAGCCCAAGGTTTTATGGCCAGGTGATGGAGGAAGGGGAGGTGGAAGAGGGCATGAAGTTTGAGGGGTCAGGCACAGGTAACAATCATCTGATTATCATGATTTTACTTTAAACGTTAGGCAACCTTTCTCCGAGTCACCACCGCTGAGATCTAGGCTCCTCGAAGGCAAGAACCCAGTCCAGTTTATCTTTGTATCATTCATAGAACACACAGTTTCTTGCTGAATGAGTGAATTAAGAATGAGCAGCGTGCTTTTTGTTCAACACATGCAGCCATGCTGTTTGTTTTAATTTGAAATACAAATGTTAAAGTAATAAATTATTGTGGTATACAAATGGTAATATATCTAGAAACATTTACGTAGCCAAAATTATACATTCTAGACTTAGAATGGACTATATACTTTATATCCAAAATCAATAGCTATCCATTTGGTTTTTAAATATCATCATAAATAACTCTACGGATTCCATCTACAGGTTCCATATACTTTGGCCTGTTCTGGGCTTAATCATATTTGCAACATACTCTTAAAAGAGGTAAAATAATTGTCATGATGTTGTGGTACTGAGTATCTCAACAGAGTGGAACATGGAGGTTTCAGATAACCGAGGTGACGAGCATGGAGACAGCCTTCTATACAACATTAAATTTAAATCTCCAAGGGACCTGGATTCAATGTCCTTAACCTCATCTCTGCTTTGACTCAAGAAGCCTTGTTGATAAATTTCACGAGGGGTCTAAATACAAGGCAATATTACAATTGATTCTGACCAAAGGAAAAAAATGGTAAAAGCAAAAACAAAAACAAAAAACCCTGCCATTTATCAAAGACTTACTGTGTGTGTGTGTGCCATGCATTTTCTGTATATATTACCTCATTTCATCTTCTAAATACCAGTTGGGATCACAAAGCCTGCTCTTGCTTACGTTTTCAGCTGAAGTCCTGCCATTTGCCTTTGGCTTCAGCTCAGAAGCTGCCTCACTGATATTTCTGGCATCCCTGAACTTGTGTGTGATCAATGCTCATCTGCTTGCATAGGTTACCATTGTATCTAATTGTTATAACAACAGTACATGATGTGACAACATGGTGTGACATTTAGATTTGTTGTTAACATTGAAATGCAGTATTCACTTTCATTCTACACGAAACTTGGAGCAAAAAATCCCCTTTATGTGTTTGGAGGCTAGAATTCTATCAGTTGGTTGAAGCGTGACTCTATATTTATTATTGAAAGACCGTGGTGAGTGTGAAAGCCGTTAATTCTATGTAGAAGAAAGCATTTTAGGGTTTGGCCGGTTAGGTTAAAGAGCAGCCTTATAACATCAAGGTTATAGGTTTGGATCTCCATACTGGCCAGCTGCCAAAAGGAAAAAAAAAAAAAAAAAGAAAGCATCTTAGCTTTAACATACTTAGCCTTTTTTGATTCAACAAATGTTCACGCAAATTTAAATGATAATACATGGCGTAAAAATAAAGACATAGATTAAAAATTCTAGACTCTGCAGAATTGTCTTGATGTACTAGCATGCTTAACATTAAATAAGTGACATTTAAGAACTGTATTTATTTTTTATTTTTTAAATTTTATTTAAGCTATGATCCTCTTAAGAAAAAATACTACTTGGAAATTCTTCAATTTTTGTATGGATGCTTCAAAATCAGCGTGTTAATCTTGCCAGTTAAAATTTCCCAAGGAGGAAAAACTCCCAAATCTTCCTATGACAAGGCCAATGATAAACCATCTTTGATCCAGACATAATAAAGACAAAAGGAAGAAAAGTAGAATATTTGGCTGCTGCGGTGTCTGAAGATGTGACCGGTGGGGCTGGCAGTGGCTCGCGAGCAATGCTTGCTCTCCTGGGCGAGATGACCCTGGTGCTGGTCACCAGTGCACCGCGGGTGCTGCCTGCAGCTACAGGTGTAAAAAGTCCAAAATGTCCTGTAAATGTAGAAGTCTGCATCATAGATGACAACTTTATCCTGAAGTGGAGCAGGAGCAAGAAGCCCGTCAGGAATGTGACCGTTTCAGCAGATTATCAAATACCTGGGATGGATAATGGGATAAAATTGCCTGTGTGTCAATATATCACTAGTTCCAAATGCAACTTTTCCTCACTCAAGCTGGATGTTTATTAAAAAATTAAATTGCGTGTAAGAGCAGAAAAAGGAAATGACACTTCTTCCTGGTATGAGGTTGACTCATTTATACCATTTCTAAAAGCTCACATTGGTCCTCCAGAAGAACATTTAAAAGCTAAAGATAAGGTAATAATAATAAACATCTCTCCTCCTGGAACAAAAGATAATATCATGTGGGCTTGGGAGAGCTTTATATACAGCTTAGTTATCTGGAAAAACTCTTCAAGTGTAGAAGAAAGGACTGAAACTGTTTATGCCAGAGATAAAATTTATAAACTCTCACCAGAGACTACGCACTATTTAAAAGTTAAAGCAAGACTGTGTTTGCAGAGGAAAGTTGGTGTCCATAGTCCAGTGCATTGTACCAATACCATAGTTGAGAAAAACTGCCTCCACCAAAAAATATAGAAGTCAATGCTAAAAATCACAGTTATTTCTTAAATGGGATTATACATATATAAACAGGACCTTTCAAACTCAGAGGTGCCTGTAAATTCTACGCCATAAATTTCCTTTTGCTCCCCCCAAAAGAAAAGTAGAGTATTTAAAATGAGCTTCTCAAATACCTGCTTCTCTACCAATCACAGTTGAAAGTGGGCTCTATTTATTAGTATGTAGGTAATTACCTTTTTGTCTTTTTTCGTGTCCGGCAACGGATCGCAACCCTCAGTGTCGTGCCCGTACTGGACCGGGACCGGCAACGGGATCGCAACCCTCGGTGCTGCGCCCGCACCTCGCCCAGCCAGTGAGCGGGAACCGGTCTGTATGTGGGATCCGAACCCTCGGCGGGAGCGCCACTGCACTCCCAAGTGGCGCACTGTAGACAGTGCGCCACCGGGCCGGCCCGTATGTAGGTAATTACCAAAGGAGAAATCTACCAGCCGACAGTGGAGAAATTATAGTTTCTTTCCCATAATCTCCAAGTTACAACATTTGACTGATAAAACTTTAATAACAAAAGCATGTTGATGTGGTAGCTTGACTGCGGAAGTCTCTAATTCTCTACCCCTTCATGTATTCATGGCCTTTGCAATGTGACTTTGGAGTCCCTCCCATCAAGAGGTAGTCTATTTTCCCACCTTAGAATTTGGGTGGCTTTCTGATTTACCGTAGCAAGCAGGATGCAGCAGAAGTGAATGACGTGCCCATTCTGTGCCCAGTCCTCAAGAGGCCTTGCATGCCACCACTCTCACCCTTTGCACCCTCTCATGCCATGGGTGCTCAGTTATCTGCTGGAGGATAAGAGACCACGTGAAACAGAGAAGAGTGGTCTGAGCTGATGACATCCTATGCCAGCCAGCCCCCTGCAGACCTGTCAAGTGATGGCAGTCACAGGAGCAAGTGAGCCCAGCCGAGATCTGTGGGGTCTGGACCAGATCAGCAGAACCACCCCGCTGACATATTCAATGGTGAAAAATAAATGTTTATTATTAAATACTTCTGAAGTTTTATGCTTACTGGTTACACAGCATTATTGTGCTAATAGATGACTGATGGTTAATGATTACTTTTTAATAACAATACCAGGTTTATTCTTTTATTCCAGAAATCCATGTAATGATGGTGATATCTGGCTTTGGCCTCAGTAACTTTATCACTTGACCATCTAGAAATCAGCCAAAGTGTGTATTTGATGCATCTCTGTGAGGTAAAGATGATCTCCAACTTATAATTGAACACGTACAAACACACACATGCAAATGAGGCTTGTGAGGGTTTGGAGCTTTGTCAGGTCCAAGTAAGTCCACTTCTATCGCTCTCCAGAACGGTGTACTCAACCTCTGATCTCCATCCTCTCTCTAACGCAGTTGGGGATGAGGTCCAGCAAGAATGGAGAGGTCTCTCTAGGGCCTGATGGATGATTTATTCTGGGTAGGAGATGAAGAAAGCTGCTTCCATTTGAAAACTGGTATCTGTGTATTACAACTAACTTGATTTTCTAGGAAAAGGGTCTGGATAGCAGGAAGTGTTATAATCCCATCACATAGTAGCACACAGATGCCCAATAAAACTCACTGAATTAATGAAACACCTATCAATGAAATGTGTTCACAGCTTAAAGAAAGGAAATCTCTTAAAATTATGATTTTTTAAAAAATACAATCCTTTGTGTTACTCTCCTGAGTGGAAGAAACAAACTGTACTCAGTTCTTCAGTGGGTCCCCGCTGGGTGTCCTCTAATTCAGTTCAATTCTGACACTACCGACCTGAAGACAGCATCAGATCTCACAGGTTGAGGACTCAGTCCCACAAGACTGCCCCCTACTTTCAATGCTGATTGCAAGCCCCAGGTTATTTTGCCTGGCTTCTGACCTACCGGCTATAAATTGGGTATCCCACAATGCCCTCCTTAGCTTTAATTAATTTGCTAGAGCAGCTCAGAGAACTCAGGGAAACACTTACATTTACCAGTTTATCATAAAGGATGCTACAAAGGATACAGATGAGGAGATGCGTAGGGGGCTCTGAGGGAAGGAGGATGAAGCTTCCACGCCCTCCCCCTGCCCTGCAGGAACCTCTGCTTGTTCAGCTGTCTAGAAGCTCTCCAAACCCTGTCCTTCTGGGTTTTCACGGAGGCTTCATTTGGGTTTTATGGCTTCATTACGTAGGCACATTACATCACTGGCCATTGAGGATCAACTTAACCTTCAGCACCTCTCCCCTCCCCAGGGGCTGGGAGGTGGAGTTGAAAGTCCCAACCCGCTAATCCTGCCTTGGTCTTTCCTGTGACCAGCCCCCATCCTGGAGTCGCCCAGCCATCAGTTAACTCAGTCGTATATAAACAGAAACTGACCACTTTGGAGATTCCAAGGATTTTAAGAGTTGCATGCCAGGCAATGGGACAAAGACCAAATATATTTCTCAATATCACATTCCTGAAACATTTATTCTAAAATTAGGCAAGAGTAGTAATTTGACCACATGGGTCTTAGTTTACCATCCTCCTCGGATTAGAACTGACATTTGGGAAAGAGAATCAAGATGGTGGAATAGACAGTCCCCAGCATCACTCTCTCCCATAATCAACCAATTTACAATTATTAAAAAAGCAACGACTGCCAATCTGGGGCCACTAGGGCTCATGGAACAGGAGGAGAGACCTATGGAGTTCATGAAGGTGAGAAGCTGCCATGAGAGAAAGAAGGGACCTCTCTGACCATTTCGAGCCCTGGCCATTTCAAGGCTGGCCCTGGTGAGCGCACAGAGAAAGAACTGGCAAATGCTACAGCTGTGCCCTCTGTGTGAAGTTGTTTGGAGACTGCAGGGGAGAAGAGGGCCTTGGTGGCGCCCAGGCCAGCAAGACCACTGACAGGGTTCCCATGGACCCACATAGAAGTGAGGCGCCACAGACAACTGAAAAAAGGAGCCACACAGAGGCTGGTGAGTTATCACAAGGGACCAGTGCACAGCCATGCCATGGGAAGTGTTTGGAGTGTGGGGGATGGAAGAGATGGGCCACTGGAGGAATATTGGGGCACAGCAAGGACAGCTGATCTGCCCCCCAATCAGCACAGAACCACTCAGTGTAGACTGGTCAGGAATATAGATCTGCAGGGGTGCAGTTTGCTGAAGAGACTTAGGCCCAGACCAGAGTTTCCACACAAGCCAGGTGTAATGAATCTCAGAAGACCTGGAAGTGGCTTACAAGGTCAACAATTAAATCCTGAGCTGCACAAAAAGCCTTCCCCAGGGAATCAGCAGCAAAGCAGCAATTTAGCTCAACTAAAGAGCTCAAGTGCTGGTTCCCCCAGGAAGTTCTCCCATTTAGAAGTAAGCAAAGGACAACAATTGAGTTCCAGTGCAGAGTTTAAGTGGTGGTAATAGCAAATAATCCAACACAGAACTGAAAGAAAAACCAAAAAAAAACACAGATCAGAGACAAAGTTCTGATACTAACCAGCAAAGGTCTAATACCACCAAAAAACACCTATAAAACCTAGAAGAGCCAGAAGCTCCCAGGGCTCCTGAGCCAGGGTGAAGAGAGCCCAAGGGCTTCAGCCATGCGCCCCAGTCATCTGCAACCAGCCCGGTGATGACCAACCCACAGCCGGAAGTCTCCCAGGCTCCCAAGCTAGAGTGGGGGGAGCCTGCCGGCCTAAGCCACGATATCCCACCCTTCACAACCAGGCCAGCCTCACCCCCCCACACCCCCATATCCAGCTCCATTTATCTATCCCCCTCCCACCTGCCTCTCCCACTACTCCACAACAACATTTTTGAATATAAAAAAATAATAATAAATAAATAAACAAATTTCTAAAAAGAACTGGCATTTGAAGATAAGGTGTTGTACCACGTGGGAAAGTAAAGCAGTGTGTCTGTAAGAGAGATACAAAGGAAACAAACTGTCATGTGAGTAATATGCGAGTGAAAGAAAGCGAATTCATTGGATACAGAAGATCAGCGGTTCTCAGTGGTTTCACAATCAGCAGCAGCAGCACCTGGGAACTTGTTAGAAATGCAGAGTCTCCAGCCCAGCTCAGAGCCTCTGAGTCAGAACTCTGGAGTCAGGGCCCAGCAGTCTGTGTTTTAACACACCCTTTACAACTCTGATGCCTGCGAAGGGTTGAGAACCACTAGGCAAGAGAAGGGTGTCATTCAAAAGGAAAATTTTTTCTTCTTTATATTCCTTAATTTTTGATCTTGAGCGCCATCTAGAAAGGTGGAAGCAGTCAGCTCTTCCTACCTCTCTGCTCCCAGAAGTTCCTGGAGAAGTCAGAGTTTCCTTGTTCCTGGCTCAGTCTGTCAGAAATGAACGTAGGCAGGGAAAGAAAGCCAAGAGCAGGAACAGGTAGCCAGCCGCTGAGCTCTGCCCGCTGCAGCTGCCACCCCACTTCCCATGCGTCTCGGTGGCAGGCAGCAGCCTCCCCATCCTTCATGGATCCCTCTGGCTGCCCTGACAAGGTCAAAGCACCTTGTGTGTTATGTGAAAAATATTTCCAAGCAAAGTGCTTTGCCTCCAGCTGTGAAACTGATTAGTGGCTTTGAAATCCCCTAAGAGTGTCTACCAGCAGCTGGAGTGCCTATTTCAAAACTAGACAAGAAAGGTGTGTGACAGGGGAAGGGGTTGTATGTTACATACAGGAAAAAAGGCCAAAAATATTATTTTTCCTCAATGTTGGGGAATGGCACTCACAGGGGAAGAAATGTTACAGAGCTACATCTGAAATCCCTATCTAGAAATTTAGTTTTTAGGCATTGAAGAGACTGTGGAATTAGAAGATGAAAAAGATGAAAATCAACCCAAACAGCCCCTGGGGAAGGTATGCTCCTCACGGACTGCTTGGCCTGGGTGAACTGTCTACTTGTATTCAGGAACACTATGAAATATGGGATGGAAATCAAAACTGCCTTATGTAATAAACATGACAGATTCAAGTGATTTCTCAGATCTGGATCCTTCCACACCCACGTTCACTGCTCTCCATAAGAATGAGTTTTAAAGGTCCAGTTAGGACGTGTCATTCATTCATTGCCCAAAGACAATAAGCCTGCAGAAGAGTTCAGCCAAGGATCAATTTCATCAATCTAGCCATAACTTTATTTACACAGCAAACATTTATTGAGCACCTACCTTGTGGTAGAAACTGTGCTAAATGCCAGGAATATAAAGTAAAAAGCCACTTGGTCTATAGGTAGGAGACAAATGCGATACGTAAGACTTAGATAAGATGTGGTGAGTGCTGCAATGAATCTAGTTCAACCGGGGCACAGAGGAGCAGTTGGTGAAGGAAGCTTCCCTGGAGAGGAGGCTGCTGAGCTGAGTGAAAAGAGGGACAGGACGTTTTGTGCAGGAGGAGGAACTCTGCAAAGACCTTGTGACTATGGCAGATCTATCTGCAACTGTTTGAGGAACCTCCAAACCATTTTCCATAGAGGCTGCACCATTATGCATTCCCACCAACAATGTATGAGAGTTCCTTTTTCTCCGCAACCACGCCAGCATTTATCTTTCAGCGTCTTTTGGATTTTTGCCATCCTAACTGGGGTGAGATGGTATCTCAGTGTGGTTTTGATTTGCATTTCCCGGATGCTGAGTGATGTTGAGCATTTTTTCATATGACTGTTGGCCATTTGTATATCTTCTTTAGAGAAATGCCTGCTTAGCTCTGTTGCCCATTTTTTGATTGGGTTGCTTGTTTTTTTCTGGTAAAG
>NW_007727878.1:20986-42194 GCF_000696425.1 Galeopterus variegatus | reverse complement strand
ACACTCTCACACACACACACAAAAACAACAACAACAAAAAAAACCCACAAAAAAACCGGGGGGGGGGGGGCGAGAAAGATATAAAAACCAAAATTTTTTTTTTTGAAGTTCTTACAACAAGAAAATGGAGGGGACACACCTGGGTGGGAGGGGGGAGAGGGAGGAGGGAGGGAGGTTTCGGTGATGGGACACAATAATCAACTACATTGTATATTGACAAAATAAAAATAAAAATAAAAAAAAAGACCTTGTGACTAGAAAGCAGCACCTAAAGAGGTACTGGAGAGCAGGGCTGGGAGGGGAGGTCGGGCCGGCTGTGAAAAGAATCTGGGATGGACCATACAGGCAGGGAGGTGGGTGGCCAAGTCTGCGTAGTTGGAAGATAACTGTCAGGGATCTGAAGATGGTCTGGACAGGTGAGATACGGAGGACATGGAGTCTGATCAGAGACCACAAGAGAAGCGAACTGAACATTTCCATCTGTCTCCTATTAATTACACAAGAAGCACAATTAGGGCAGCTGATACTTCCCCAGCCAAGGTAGGCAGACACTTCAGAATGACTGCAGGATAAAATTCATTGTTTAAAGATCACTGACTATTTGTAAAATGAAACAAGCGAACCAACTTCTTTTGAAATTTCCAATATCATTAAAGAAAGAACAGAAACAACGTTTGTAACTGTTAGGTATATATGGTTAAAAAAAAAGTTGATGCTACTGATCCTGAAGCACTTTCTTTTTTTTTTTGTCTTTTTTGTGACCGGTAAGGGGATCGCAACCCACCGGCCATCTCTATATAGGATCCGAACCCGCAGCGGAAGCACTGCTGTGCACCCAAGTGCCGCACTCTCCCGAGTGCGCCACGGGGCCGGCCCCTGAAGCACTTTCTTTTTTTTTTTGTCTTTTTTGTGACCGGTAAGGGGATCGCAACCCACCGGCCATCTCTATATAGGATCCGAACCCGCAGCGGAAGCACTGCTGTGCACCCAAGTGCCGCACTCTCCCGAGTGCGCCACGGGGCCGGCCCCTGAAGCACTTTCTGAGCACATCCTAATATTCTGAAGTAGAAGGAAGCTGATCGACACGGGAGGGACTGCTGGCCAGTGCTCAGCACTGCTTTGAGAAGAAGTTATGCGAAATAAATGCTATTCTGTTGGCACAGATGTCAGCCAATGCATAGCCAATTTGATTTTTCCACAGTGCAGGGGGAAAATCAAGATTCACAATTTAAAAAATATATAAGCTATGAAAAAACAAATACAGGTGTCATGGGTGGAAAAGCTACAAGCATAACATTGGAAATAAATGTGCTCTGTCTTCATAAACCAGGCCACAGGGTTGACCAGAGGGGGTGAGAAGTCTCTCCTGCCCCCTGGTGTCTACTGGCCTGACTTGCAGTGTTCCATGCTGGGCTCTAGCACCTCTTTGCCCTGAGTGCTGTCCCCAAGCTCAGGTGGCCCCAGGCTGTGTCCCAGGAACACTGGGCCTGCAGGTCCCACTCATCCTGGCTTGTTCTCATCCTGATGCAAGGAGGCCTCCTGGATCTGTCTGGAAAATAAATGCGTTATTTTGACACCAACATTGGAACTGGATTATTGAACCCCAAAGAGTTAAGAGTAAAATACCAAGATGGCTTAGGAAGTAAAGGAAGTTCCAGAAAATGTTGTGTGTCAAAATCTAAGTAGAATTTATATTGGTCTCTTTCCCTCTCTTGCCCTCTGTCTTCCTCCATAGGACAATGCAGCAAGATGGTCCTCACCAGTTGCTGGCACCATGCTCTTGGAATTCCCAGCCTCCAGAACCATGAGCCATATACATCTCTGTTCCTTACAAATCTCCTAGTCTGTGGCACTCTCTGTAGCAGCACGAAACAAGAGCAAGACACCTGGTGTTTGCTGGGGCTGTGTCACTGAGTTTACTTTACTCCAGCTATAAAATGGGGCTAATTAAGATGATAAGAGGAGCTTGAAGACTCGATGAGACAGCTGCTAGCAGTGAATGAACATGTGAGGAGATCTTCTGAAATCATTACTGAGAGGGACAGGGACAAGGACTGAGTGCCTACAAAATGCAGCAGAGTTTGGGAAACTCTACTTTGAAGACAAGTGCTGAGCAAAGAGACAGACCACAGCCAGGGAGGAAAATCGCCAGTACAGGCGGACAAACAGAGGTGGGCACTTTCGTGAGAAACCCAAATGTAGACAGACTGTGGGAGGAAGGAAAACCTGAGTGGACGGAGAATCTGAGAGTTGCTCCAACACAACAGAATAAGCATCTCTCAGAACAAAGACAAAGAGGCCACTAAGAAAAGAAAAGAAATCCCATTTCAGAGAAGTAATCAAATAATGTAACTCCAACACAACAGAATAAGCATCTCTCAGAACAAAGACAAAGAGGCCACTAAGAAAAGAAATCCCATTTCAGAGAAGTAATCAAATAATGTAATCAATCAAGTGAAGAAAGTGGTTTATAAATATCCATATTTGCTCTTACCAGTTAGTTGTACTAGAAGCTTCTGAAATTTGATGTTTACGATTTTTTTTTAAAAACCTAAAGAACATGAAAAAATTAAAAAACTTGACAACAGACTTTGGGAAAATATTTTTCATGTGTATGGTTTTTGGTGGGAGGAGAAAATAAAACACAGAGATCAATGAATCTGTTTACTCACCCACGGCCTTGAGAGCCAGATCTCCCCATCTCCTTGAGCTCTGAGGCCGAGCCCCCAGCACAGTGCCTGGTATGCATTAGAATCCAGTACAGTTTGAACTGAGCAAGGCAAAATGACCCATCAATCTACGGTCTGAAAGATACAAAATAATGATGATTTAATTATATCACTAAATCATCCACAACGCATTTAACAGCAGGTCGGATATTTTTAAAAAGCTGACCACTTCTGATGTGCTGGATTTTGTGTAAGCAAAATCTTTATTTATTTATCTATCCCTCTATGTTTCTATAAGAGTATCTTCTAATTATCAGTCTTGACCTACTCCCTCTTCCCCACGATAAAAGGCATTTCTAACAGGAAGCCACCTGTTCACTCTTTCCTACACCGAATTATTAAAGTCATAAAGGCACTACTTTCCAGAGAACAATTTATTTGTTCAAAAACTTCATATGGCTTAATAGTTAATGAAACTTATAAACTTATAAAACCACAAGATAACTCAATTGTATTCATAGGAAGGAGATAAGCAGCTTCTCCTATTTTCATAATTTATTATTATTGGTTTGCCTTAACCTTGGTTTGCCTGGTTCACTTAACCCAAATATTAGGAAGAATGGAAGCAGTTTTAAGCCCACAACTTTCTGTTTGATATTTTTCTGGTCCAGGGAGAATATTTGCAAAACACAAGAGCCTCTGCCCTTTTGATATGGGGCGGGTGAAAACAACCGTCACGACTTACTCTTCCCAAGAATTAAAAGAAATGAACTATGCCTAGTAAAAGAATCATCAGCTGTGCACACTACATGAACCAAGGAACGCAGTTCTAGGGACTGGAGACAACTTGTGTTGGTGGTGTCGTCAGTAGACGGCAGCACTCTCCCCGCTGGCGAAACTCAGCACCTCGTCTCCATTACAGTCGCCTGAACAACGTTCCCATACCTTGCTCCGCCCTAAAAATCCCAGAGTCACCAGCGCTGGCGGTCGCGGATTGCAACACCTGGCTTCCCAAAGTCAGGGGCTGACTCCTCATAGGATTTCAGGACCACCCTACACAGCGAAAGGACGCGAAAAATATACAGACTCGTGTCGGGAGGGTTTCATTAGCCAGCTTTCCGGGAAGCGGGTTCCCACGTCGTGGCTCCCCACGCCTACGGCTCGGCAGCAGCTGGGCCTCTGCAGCGCTGGGGACCCTAGGCAGCGACGTGCACGGCGGCGTGACGGCCCGCGGTCCCGCGTTGGCACCGGGCGGGGCTCGCACTCCCGTGCGCCCGGGCGTCGCCGGGAGAACGTGTCAATCAACGAGCACTGACGGGGCGGGGCGGCCACCTCCAGAGTCCCTGATTCCTTCGGTCTGGGCCGGGCGGCGACTCCCGTGCCTGTCCCGCTGCAGGGTCGTGCCCTTGCTGAAGAGCTGGTTGCAGAGGGTGAGGGGGCGAAGGCCGGCTGCGTCCAGAACGTCCCCCATGGCTCTTCATCGCCCTTTCGGCTCTGAAGCAACCCCCCTGAGTAGAGGCGGCGGGGGACGAACGGTGTCCAGCGGGGGTCTCGGGCCGCTTCCTCCGTTCGCCACCTCCAGCGGCCGACTGAACCGCAGGGCCGGGCGCGACACCCACACGTCTCCGCCAACCACGCGGCCCTTCTCAGGCGGGGACGCCGGACGGGCGCTGCGGGAAGGACAGGGGGTCGGGGACGTGGGGAACGGGGCCCCGAGCTAGGGTGCTCGGGCAGGAGCTGGGGTGGGGACGGCGTCCAGGGCGCACCCCGGCTGGGCCCCGCGGCGCGTCGGGAGGCTTTCGCTTCCTGCGCACTGGACGGCACCGGGCTTCCCCGGCCGTGTGACATTCAGCCCAAGGGCAGGGACCCCGGAAGCGAAGGAAGCGTGGGCACAGCCCCAGCAGCCCCGGGCTCAGGCCCGCGCCACCCTCCGCGCGCGCTCCCGGGGC
The DNA here is from genome assembly GCF_000696425.1 of Galeopterus variegatus. Classification (NCBI taxonomy): domain Eukaryota; kingdom Metazoa; phylum Chordata; class Mammalia; order Dermoptera; family Cynocephalidae; genus Galeopterus; species Galeopterus variegatus. Next base: position 37,576 of record NW_007727878.1, on the reverse strand, counting down.
CGGCGCGGCTCGTGGCTGGGCGGTCCTGGGTCTCGCCCGACCCGTCTGTCGCATCCTTCCTGCGTAGAAATCAGGATTCTCGGATGTTAAAACGCCAAGAGACCCTGGGGGCCGAGCCCTCTTTGTTCTGCAGAAACGAAATTCTTAAGTGACTCATCTAAGGGTATCTTTATCACTTTTTTTACTTTTCAAAGTATTAAATGTGGCAGGTCTCTCTGGGCATATACTCCATAAATGTGAAGTCTTAAAAAAAAAAAACTGGACAAAACCCGATTTGAGGGACAAAAAAACAAATTCAGGAAAAACCTGGTCTTGTAGCTCATGTGCAATCATATGAATCAGATGTTCCTGGTGAATATTGCATTTCGTTCTTCCTAACTTGGGGATTTGCAGTGGACGAGCAGAAAGGCAGAAACCAGCAGAGTAGATGAAACAGTCCAGGCCACGTGGAGCCTGTGGCTGGCCGGCATTGAGAGTGTCCTGTTTCTTAAGAAATCAAACAGACGACAGACAGAAAGTCTGTGCAACCAGTCTTGAGGAATGCAGGCTGGCCAGAGAGACTGCAGACATCGTTAGCTTTAGAAAGGTCCTTTTTATGAGTGAGCCTTCAAAAGAAAAGAAAAGAAAAAGGCTTCCTGAGCAGAAATGAGACTTCAGCATGGAGTTTTGGAACAAGAAATTTTCCCATATGATTTACATAAGGTAGCCCATAACTGAGTTAGTTTTTGTGTCAGGAAATCTTTTCTCAGTGAGCCTGAGAGCTGGGTTTTTCACTGATCAGACTGTAACCTGCATGTGGTCAGGCAACTGATTTTCCTTGTTTCCTGCTGTCACCCTAGGATCTAGCAAAATGTGTGGCATAGAGTAGCTGCATAGTAAATATTTACTTAAAAACACATATGCATATAAAAGCATCGATGAATCATATAAATCTGATATTACTGAAAATCACTCCTGTAACCCACATGTCAGCTGAGGGCACCCTATTTGTTGATATTTAATTCACATTGACTCATCCCTCTCCCATCCCACCCCTCACACACCCTGCTGGGAGCACAGTCCCCTTTCAGAGACTTCAGTGAGTTGCTCTGGGTGATCCCACAAAAGTTCTCTTTTCAGTTAGCATCAATCTGTGGGTGTGCTGATCCCAAAATAGAACCCAGACATTTTTGCCTGATTCTCCAAACACTGCTGAGGTAGTAGTGTGTTTTAGACATTTGCCAAAGATTTGGGCGTTATGGTTGTTATCATATAGGTAGCAAATAACTCAAGACCCCAGGAGAATCAGGCCTCAGCTTCCTGCTCTCCTTACCCTCGCTGTCTCCTGAGCCAGCTCACGCACCCTCCTGTCCCAGGGTGACACAGGTTTCCATCTGCCTGAAGCCCCTCCTCTCAGCTCTCCACCCACGTGCTCAGCTGCCTCCTTTACATCGCAGCTGGCTGTTGTACAAAACTTCTTATACTTAACATATCATTGGAAAAACATGAAAGAGTAGAAAGCTACTGCTGGAATGTGCTCAGACCTTAGCAGCCTCTCGCACTGTGTCATGTGGCCACATCGCAACAACGGTGATTTTACCAAGCTGTGGCGAGGGGTGAATCCCTTTTCAATGTGTTCTGCCATTTCTTGGCTTCAGCTTGGCTTACTTTATACACATCTTTTTACAACATGTCCCAAGAATTTTTTTTTTTTTTACTGCCAAGATATTCTTCTTTGAACATATAGAGGGTTTCTTGTTTCTGTTAATGCGTGAATACAACTCACGTATGTATTGGAGGAGTTGCCAATAAAGATCATAGCCACTAGTGGATGGTATATCTTCTTCTTAAGCTGCAGGTAGTTCTCGTGCTGGGGCACACTGGCATCCTGGCCCCATGTGGGTTCTGTATTCTCTCCCAGACTTTTCTCTCTCTTTTGTCATGTAATTTTATGATGGTCTGGGCACATTTCAAGGGTGTGTTAGGTACCTTTTGAGAATCTTACCCAGCTCCTGACCTATTCTCTGAGAAAGGGAACTAGTCTGCTTCCGACAGCCCTTTCTCCCCTTTTTAAACATGATCTGGCATTCTCTAGAAGTATTTAAACATTTGACGTGACCTACAGTAAATACCTGTTATCTGGTTCACATTACCAATGGCTTATGTGTTCATGTTAGAGTTAGCTCTTAGGCAAAAATGTAAAGTATTGTATAAAATGCTCTTTTCAGATGCTTTTGAATTGTGCCAGTGTAGAACAACCTGTGATATTTCAAAATATCAACTGACTGACTTGACTGCCTGAGATTGATGATGAAATAATTTCTCCCCCAAGGTTTGGGTGGCATCATGGGGCCTGTTTATTTGCTTACTTTTTATGTGCTCTAACACTTAAACTTTATCAGGGCAAAAATATTAAAGTTTTGTAAATAAAAACTTGCCAGTATTTCAAATATGGTAATCTGGTACTATTTTTAAGTAAGTTATGTTAAGCAAATTAGGATGACTTCAGCTGTGATGAACAGAAGCCCTTTCTTAAGTTGGTTTAAATGATAAGATGATTTATTATTAAGAGTGGTCTGATTGCTGATTGAGACAGCTGCTCAAAGATGTCATTAAAGGGACCCAGGGGTTTTTTTTGTTTTTGTTTTTTTGTCTCTCTGCGTCACTGTCCATTCTCCTGTGTTCGTATGATTGCTGCAGCAGTTCCAGGCATCACATCCAGGTACAGAAGCATCCAGAAGAGAGAGTCCACCTCTTCTGATCTTCCTCTTAAAGGAAAACCATCTTTCCCAAAAGCTTCTCAGCAGAACTCCCCTCGTATCCCACCGGCTAGAATTAAGTCCCACGGCCACCTCTAAGCCAGAACCCCATGATTGGCTTACACCGAAAAAGGTACTTACCACTGAGTTTACTAATGTAAAGAAAGTGTGGACACCTGAACAAAGTCGGGATTCTGTTAGCAAGCAAGTAGAGGAAAGTGCATGCAGGGTAGTCAACCAGGCTGCTACAGTAATGTGTTCAACAAAATAGTAATGCCGTGTATCGTATGAAATGAGCACGGCAACACTCATGGAATAAAGTCTACTTTGATTACTAATTTCCTAAGCTTCAGTTTGGGTGCTTTGAATATTTTTTTTTTTTTTTTTGGCTGGCTGGTAAGGGGATCCGAACCCTTGACCTCGGTGTTATCAACACTGTGCTCTAACCAACTGAGACAACCAGCTGGCCAATGGGTGCTTTGAAATTTAATGTTAATTGGCCAAGAACATATCGGTGAAAGACTGCTCAGTTACACTATTAGTTGAAGATCATCGATATTAAATGTAACCATTTCATTCATAACTTTGTTTATCGCAATAATAATTGATTAATGCTTTTCCTTTATGGAGGTCAAAGTATTCAATTACAAATCATTTTAGTTACACAATTAATTAAATAATTTCCAACATTTAGAAGTGAGAAGAGGTAAAAACAAATTGTTATCATTAAGTATTCGATTCCGGATTATACAAGGGTATATTTATTAAGGATGTTCAAAGCAGTATTGTTTACTGTGATGATGAGCTTAACTGTGAACAACCCGAGTGTCCAAGACTTGGGGTTGGGTCAGTAAGTTGTGACATACGGTATTCATACAATGTTCTACTGAATTACACCCACATGCTTATAGCTTTCATTTTTATAACTAGGAAAAGCACATAGAGATTGTCACTTTACTTACATTAAGGTCAATTTAACAGCCATGAGCCTACCTAGAATGGTAAGGTGGGGTCAGTTCGTGAAAGACTTTGAATACCAGCCTGAGGAGCTTGGACTTACAGTACTTAGTACTTCTGAGAAAGAGAGAGTGACATGATACATCTACCACCAGAGTGGAAGTGCAGCAGGGAAAAAAATGGTTTTACTAACTGGAACTCATAAAAAGTGAGATCTGCAATATCTTAAACAGTGTGGTGATGGGAGGTGAAGTCTTGGTGGTTTAGGAGGGAAATAAGAAAGGAAATTTTCACACCGTTCTGTGTAAGAAAAAAATAGGAGTTTTTGAGTGGGGCAGTAGACAGGAGAGAGAGAAAAGAGGAGAGAGAGGAGGAGGGGCTGGATCACCACTGTGACTGGGAAGGCAGAAAAGCCAGATCTTCAAGCGTCTTTAGGCCTTACAAAGGGTTTTGCATTTAACCCTAAGTGCAATAAGAAGTCATTGAAGATTTTAAGCAAAATAGGGCTAATGTAAGCCAAATAAACTTAATCAATGTTTTGGAATTCCCATAGCTTATCTCAAAACATCCCTAATAGTGCCCCTAGTACCCACTTAACAAATTATTTCCTTAGGATAAATTCCTGGAAGTGGAGTTGCTGGGCCAAAGGTTATATCTGTTTTTAAGGCATAATATCTATATTTAAGTAATTTAATTAATTTAAATAACTTAATCATTTATGAAATTACTGGCTAGGGACCATAACAGGTGTTACATTTTGCTATCATATGCTGATGGTCTCTGAGGCTCTTTTTCCCCCAACACTAAATGTTCTAAAAGCATCATGTTTTTTACATATTATAAATAGAAATTTGTGATTCAATAGAAAATAAGTTTCCTCTGAGATCCTGGGATTGTGTAAGACAAATCTTTATTTTTCATGGGAGATATAAAATACTGTGAATATTAGATACAGGTATTGTGAATTCATTATGCGTCAGCACAGTGAAACCTTGGTGAGCACAGATTGTACTGCTTATACCTTAACATGCAGTTATGCCAGGAGCCTGTGTATGGGTTAAGAATTTAGTTTGGCTGTCAGTAACTCAAACCTGAAAACAAAAAGTGGCTTACCAAATTAGTGGCTTTTTGATAGTCAGACCAGAAGGCCATCAAGGATTGGATCCTATCTTTCCATTAATTCATCTATAGGATGTGTTTGTTGCCTCACAATATGTCGTGGCTGTTTCATCTCCAGTGTGCCAGGTCCATAGAGTTGGGATGGAAAAAAGAAAGGACAAAGGTAAAACGTGTGTGACAACTTGCATTCGTCCATTTCTGTTGCTTATAACAGAAATACTCAAAACTGGGTAATTTGTAAAGAAACAATATTTATTGCTTGCAGTTTCAGAGGCCGGGAAGTCCAAAGTCCAGGGGACACATCTGGCGAGGGCCTTGGTGGTGGGTGGTGACTCTTCACAGCAAAGCAGGTCAAATGATTTATGGCAGAAGCAGAGGATGCTAACTTCTCACTCCTTCTCTTTTTAATGCCCTCAGAACCGTGTCCATGACCACCCTCTTATGCATCTGTACACTGGGGCATGGTCCTCACAATCTAATAGCCTTTTCAAGGCCCCACCTTTCAATCACCATAACAGGATTTCCCACCCTCATAACACTGTCATGGTGGGGTTTAAGTTCCTAATACATGGATTTTGGGGGACACAATTCAATCTGCAGCACAACTGGTCCTCTTTTAATGGTCTTTCCTGGAGGCCCCAATGAAAACTCTTTTGTGTTTATATCATTCAGCCTAAAACATGTCATGTGAGCATCTTATCTGCAAAGGAAGCTGGGAACTGTAGTAAATATATCTTCTAACTAAATCAGACTGTATTTAACAGAGAAGATGAGAATGGAAGTTGGGCAGACACATGCCCACCCCCAGATGTAAGAAAGACTGTGCAATGACATGGTCACTACTGTGGTTGAGAACAGTAGATCAAAAGTTAGGTCTGCAGATGATAAAAACACGTTATTAGTGACATATTGTGTGTAACAGTTTATTCCAAATATTAGATACTTAAAAGCAACAAATACGTTGAAGTAGACAAATTCCTTGTCCTCCCCTCATATTAATCCTTGTTTTAATTTTACAGCCAAAATATGCTTGCTTGTAAAGAATATCTAAAGGTTATGTAAAGGGTAACAGCTAAATGCATTTCTGAGCTCTGTGACTGCGGTTTGCCAACTTGCCAGCTCTTCCTGTGTGGGTGAGAGACTGGCTTGCTCTCCAGCTTGCATTGCAAAAAGCCCCTTAACCACACTCCCCGTCTCCATGACCCAGTTTGGCCCACCTGGAGAAGCCCCCTACCCAAAGCTCCGTACCCACCTTTAACCACCTGGTGAAGACCCCAATTTGGGTGACTCCGCCTGAATACAGACAGAGCCAATAGAAAAGCTTGTTGGCTCGCTTAAGAAAGGTAGATAACTGTAATTCTCCTTGCATTCAGGGCCCAGGTTGTTGGAACATGAGCTCGCCTGGGACCTCCCGTGTTATAAATCTTCTGACTTCTCTGTTTCTCCAAGTGTCTGCATTTCCTTGGTGACTTTTTCCATAACAATGTGACATCTCACAGATTCTCTGAGGTGGGAATCCAGGTGTGCATTAGCTAGGTCCTCCAGATCAGGTTGTCTCACAAAGCTGCAATCAAGGTGGAAGCTGGCTAGGTAGGGCCGCAGTCCCCTCCGCAGGCTCAGTTCTTATGTGATTGTCATCAGGATTCAGTTCTCCTCAAGTCATTGGACTAAGGGCCTTAATTCCTTGCAGGCAGTTGGCTAGAGGACTCCCTCAGTTCTCTGCCCTTTGATCTTTTTCATATAGTAGCTCACAACATGGCATCGGGCTTTCATCAGAGTAAGCAAGTGAGAGAGCCAAAAAGATGGCGAGATGGAATCCCGAGTCTTTATAGCTTAATCTCATGAGTGACATCCCTCCCTTTGGCTGTGTTTTATTCATTAGAAACAAGTTGCTAGATGCAGCCTGCACTCACGGAATGAGACAACACAGGGCATGAATTCCAGGAATCAGGGATCACTGAACACCATCTCAGAAGCCACAAATCTCGTGCTGTTTACTGGGATGAGTGGGCTCCATCTCCTCGCAGAGCTCAGAGGGAGTTGCCAAGTGTAAGGACAGTTTGGGCTTGTAGAGCTAAGGCTGGAGCTCACAGACCCCTTCAGCCCATTGTCCAGACTGGTTCACAAACCCTCCACATGCAGGTCTACAAGCTAGGTAACAGGAAAAGGTCCTTGGAGCTGTAGGTGCAGAAATAATAGGCTTTATTTTGAGATGCAATCTCTGCTGACCAGCAGTTCAGAGCCGCTGCCTCACACACCAAAGAACACACAAAAATAGCAACACGCTAAAAGGGTACATGGGCAGCATGTCCACTAACTCTACTCCCACACAACTTGTTTACAAAGGATGTGCTGCACCACACCCAACTGGACCTGAGGGGAACTGGCCTGACCAAACTACTCCATTTTCCTCACAGGGCTCATCTTTCCTGATGCATTCCCTCTGGCCTGCTTGAGTTAAGAATTTCTTTTGAAAACACACATATAGCACCCCCACTTTCTGCCTCCATTTTTTATAATTGTATTATTATTTTCAGTTTTTCTCTGTTACCTTCACAACTTTAAATTATATTTTAAACCTCTTTTTTTGTTTCATCACATTTAGACTTTTTACCCCCACTATGTAAGCGAAGTCTCATCTATTTTCTTCCTTCTATATCTCTTGTTCTATTAACTCTACTTTTGTTTTACGTTTTCAAGGCTGTTAATATTTTTATTCTGTGCTTTCTCACAAGTTGAGTTTATACACTGAAAACCAATGAGTGATATTTGCATTATTTTCATTACATATGCTCCCTGCTGAGCCAAGTAGTATCCTTAAATTAAATTTTCTTCTCTATAGTTTTCTATGTTCAATTTTGCTGAATTTGGCATCTTCCTTGGTCAAACTATGACAAGTTTTGAGCACAAATGTACCCTCTCTCTCCCTCTCTCTGTACCTTGAATATCATACAACTTTTTATTTCCTTCTTATTCAGACCATAATTTTCTTCTATAGTTTTTGGATTTTCCTGTGGTTTCTAATAGCCTTTCCTCTTTTTTCATGTTATAAAGAACCATATATATGCCTTTTTCAAATCTTTAATATATTCCCACCTCTCAATTGTTACCTACTGTATAAAATCTTAATTCTTTAAGACATTATTTTCAGAACAGTAAGACATTTTGTTTCAATCTGGATCAGGTTCTGTGGCTAAGCCAAAGCTTTCTGTTCACCAAAGTGTTTAGGTTTTTCCTTGGCACACATGAAGATGGTATCTCCCAGCCTTCTTACATCTAGGTGATATCATGTGCTTAGCTTTGGCCAGTGGAATGTGGGCAGATGTGATGTCAACCACTTCTACTTCCAGTCTATGAGAAATCTCCCACACACCATCTTTAGTATTATCCCCTTGCATAAAAGTCTTGGCAGTTCTGTGTTGAAGATAGTCATGATATCTAAGATGTCTGTGTCTTTGAGAAACAACTTGGAGAAAAACCACCCAGGATCCTGTATTTTGGACTCTGCGAGAGTGAGAAATGAATGTTAAGGTTTTGGGAAGCATTTTGGATATAGCAGTTAGCTAATTCTGATGAGTTCAGAAATTGGTACTGCAAAGAGTACTGCAAACACATGGTGCATTGGCTCAGCGGTCAAATGGCAGCAGCAAGAAAATTGATATCAGACTGTGGAAAGACTTAGGTTTATGTTATATGCACATCTGACAAAATTGTCACCTGCAATAACTTTGCAAAGCATCACACACTCAGTGAGCTCGTGGCTTTAGGGGATGTGGATGGAAAGAGTACCATTGCTAGTGGCTGCATTTGACAAGGTGTTGCAAGCATGAGAAGAGCTCAGAGAGAATTGGCTGATTTGCAAGCAGAAGAGAAAGAAAGAGAATCCACCGATTTAAGGTCTTAAAGGACTGAAAATGCTAACTTCAAGTGGTGAGAGTTAGGATTTAAAAAGCTTTGGTTGACCCAATTTAGATGTCTCAATCATATGGAGTTATTGAGCCTCATGGCCAAGGCGTTTATAAATATACTGTCATCTGAAAACAAGAACAGTTGTACTTCTCTTTCTAAATCTGTATTTCCCCCCCTCGTATTGTACTGGCTAGAACATCCAAAACAATGTTGGTTAGAAGTTGTGGGAGCAGACATTTCTGTTCTGTTGCTGATCTTAGGGAAACAGCATTCTGTCTTTCCACCTTTAATAAATTAGCTGCGTGATTTTTATAGATGCCCTAAATCAGTTTGAGAAGTTTTTTTCTTTTCCTTGTTTGCTGAGAATTTTTGTCTCATGAAAAAACTGAATTTTGTTGAGTTTTGTCAAATGCCTTTTTTGCGTTTTTGGAGATGCTCATATAGTTTTTCTCCTTTATTCTATTAAAATGGTCAATTACATTAACAAGTTTTCAAATGCTAAACCGGTCTTGCCTTCCTGGATTAAATTCCAGGTGGTCATGATATAGTATCCTTTTAATATATTTTTTAATTCAGTATGTAAATACTTATTAAGGATTTCTGTATTTATAATCATGAAGGATATTAGTCTACAGTTTTATTTTCTCATATTGTCTTTGTCTGGTTTTGGTATCAGGAAAATACTATCCTCATAAAATAAGTTGGGAAATGCTCCTTTCTCTTATTTTTTGGAAGAGTTTGTGTAGAATTGATATTGTTGTTTCTTCTTCAAATATTGTATATATTTCATCAATAAAACTACTTGGATTTGGAATTTTCTTTAGGGGAAGGTTTCAAATTAAAAATTTAACTTCTTTAGTAGATGAAAGACTATTCAGATTTTTAATTTTTTGTGCCTACAGGTTTTGGTAATGTTTTATTCAGGGAATTTGTCCATTTCATGTAGGTTTTCAACTTTACTAGCATGATGTTGTTCGTAATATTCCCTTATTATCACTGTAAAGTTTGTAGAATCTATACTGATGCCCCCTTTTTCATTCCTGATATCGATAATTAGTGTATCTTTTTTCTTAATCAGTCTAGCTGAGTTTTATTAATTTCATTGAAGTTTTAATTATCTATTTTTTATTTCACTTATTTTTCTCTATTGTTTTTCCATTTTCTATTTCATTTAAACTTTATTGTGATTAATTTGAATGTAATTTGTTCTTTTTCTAGGAAGCTTAGTTCACTTTTGTGGACTTTTCTTCTTTTCTAACATAACACTGAAAACTATACATTTTCTTCTAAGCATTACTTAGCTGTATCCCACAAAACTTTGATATGCTGTCTTTTCACTATCATTCCATCAAAAAATTACCTATTTTTCCTTTTTATTTTTTATTTTTCCTTTTTATTTCTTATTTAAGTCATGAGTTAGTTATATGTGTGTTTTTTAACTTCCAAATATCCACGGGGTTTTCAGCTAGCTTATTATCTTCCAGCTGTGATTGCTAATTTAATTTCATTATGGTCAGAGAATTTACTCTATATTATTTCAAGTTTTTAAATTTATCAAAGCTTTAGGGCCGGCCTGGTGGCACACTCGGTAGAGTGCGGTGCTTGGGAGTGTGGCGGCGCTCCCGCCGAGGGTTCGGATCCCATATAGAGACCGGTTCCCGCTCGCTGGCTGAGTGCGGTGTGGACGCGGCACCGAGGGTTGCGATCCCATTACCGGTCAGTAAAAAAGACAAAAAGGAAAAAATAAATAAATAAATAAATAAATTTATCAAAGCTTTACAGCTAAGCCTGTATTTTATACTGGTGAATGTTCCACGTACACTTGAAAAGAATGTGTGTCCTGTTGTTCGTGTGAGTAATGTTCTATAAATATCAATTTAATCAACTTAGTTGACAGTGTTGTTCAAATCTTCTATTCCCTTACTAGTCTTCTGTCTACTTGTTCTATCAATTACTACAAGTATTGACGTTTCCAACTATAATTATGGATTTGTCTATTTCTCCTTTAAGTTCTATACATTTTTAATTTACATATTTTGAAGGCTTGTAATTATGTGCATATACTTTTAGGGTTGCTATATCTTCTTGATTAAATTGAACCTTTAATAATTATAAAATGTACCTTGTTATCTCTAATAATAGTAATTGATCTGAATTCTACTTTTTTCTGATATTAATATAGACAGCCAAACTTTTTATTATTAATGTATAGGGACACTTTACCCCTCATCTTTCCTCCAGACCTAAGCAGCCACTAATCTCCTTTCTATTCTCATAGATTTGTTTATTTTGGACATATTACATGAGTGAAATTATATTGTATATGGCCTTTGTGATTCACTTTTTTCATTTAGCATGTATTCAAGATTAATCCATGTTGAAGTATGTTTCAGTACTTCATTCTTTTTTTCTGGCTGAATAATATTCCACTGTGTGGCTATAACACGTTTTGTTTATCTATTCATGGATGATTTTTCTGAAATATTAATTGAGTTTTTCTCTTAAAGTTTTTCCTTGTTGCCTTATTTTCCTTCAAACAGGTATCAGGTTTTGTGGCTTATTTCCTCAGAAGTATGACTTTGGCAGGACAGAAAATAAACGTAAGCCTTCAAGAATTTCTGGTCTTTGCTTTCAGAAACTTACTAAGTAGAATAGGGTCTGTGAAATGGAACTTCGCCCTGGACTAGAAGAGGGATTTGAAAGACAACTCTTGGTTTCCTGGAAATGCCCTGGGAAGACAACATGTTCCAGGAGAGGAGTAGTTTTCCTGGGGATGTGAGACCGGGGCGAGGGGATTTCCAGCTTCCCCAAAGGTTCCAGTTCCCCATACCTGGCACGAAGCCTCATGGAGCTGCCATACAAAAAGGAATCATGTGTCTTAGCGGTGACCTGTGCGGGCAGGTGACAGAAGGATGGAGGTGCTCTAGTGCTTTGCACCATGTAATAAATACCCTGGGAAGTTGGTACAGCCTGCAGCAAAGCCCCAAGAGGACTGAGGCTGAATTTCCTACTAATCCTGTTGGATGGGGGAAACAGAATGGAGATTAAACCGATTTGCAGTGAATAGTGTGATATGTGATTCTTGCACACCTGAGTTTGTGGCCTGAAATTACACTCATTATGTGAGTTCACCGAAATCAAGAATATTGCACAAATTTCATACAAATGGGGCCGGCCTGGTGGCGCACTGGATAGTGCGCCGCTTGGGAAGCGCGGCGGCGCTCCCGCCCGAGGGTTCGGATCCCACATACAGGCCGGTTCCCGCTCACTGGCTGAGCGAGGCGCGGGGGCAACACCGAGGGTTGTGATCCCGTTGCCGGTCCCGGTCCGGTACGGGGGCGACACTGAGGGTTGCAATCCGTTGCCGGACACGGAAAAAGAAAAAAAAAAAAAAAAAATTTCATACAAATGAAATGTAACTCAAAGTGATAAGACATCCTGCTTAGAAAAATGTTTTATATGATGCTTCATGCTTTTAATCTATGAGTTTTCAAAAGACATTGTTTCTGTGTAACCCCTTTCCTATCAGGCAAGATGGCTTTATTAGGCAACATGACATCCTTTACCTTTCTTCCCCAAACAATCTGTACCAAAGTTTAAATTTTGGTGACATATAATGCTTTTAATTTTATAACTGATGAACAGATTATCTCATAGCCACAGAAAAATACATTGAAGAAAAATTAAGAAAAAGCAAATAGGGTTCCCCCATTGTTTATACTCAAGGATCGTAACTCGACATATCAATAACAAACCGGGTAGCCAAAGCCACATAAATGAGGGTTTGGAAATGCCAGCTTATTCTGCCAGTGTCAGTGAAGCAAGTGGGAGCGCAGGATACAATGATCCAAATCTTGGTCGGAGATGTCATCAGCAGAGGCAGCATTTGAACTCCACTTGATTTCGTTTTTAGAAGTTTCATAAGAATGGACTAATTCTTCCTGAGTGACCACAGCTCGTTCTGTTTGAGAAAATGCATACCCATCTGGAAGAGCAAAGCACAGGGACATCCGTTAGGAGCACGAATGTCTGTTGAACATTCTTGTGACAAAAATCGAAACTCCAACTGGACTGGGACACATTGGCCGCGTCAGCCAGGCCAGTGCCTGGGGCAGGGAGATGCAGTTGTGATGGCGTGGTTACGGGGCAGTTTGCTCACCTGGCTGTGTTAGAGCTACTTAGCGAGCCCTTTGAACATACTCATTTCTGGGTCCACAGTTGACATGTAGGGGGCTGGACGTGATGTGTGCTTTTTAAGGCTCTCCCGAAGATTCTAATGTGCGTGATGTCCTACAAGTAACTGCTGCCCTACAAGATGCAGCCCAGCCAGCCTATGTCACTCTTGTTATTGTGACCATCTCCGGCACTTGCTGAGGCTGTGAGCAGGCGATCACGCCTGTTTATGTGGGGCTGTGGCCTGGCCAGGTCTCAGCAACTCACACAGTGGCCCCCCAGGCCCCTGACTTCATCTCCCCACTACGATTCAAAAGAGAGGCTTTGAAATGACAGAATCTTGAAACTGAAACTTGCAACTGAAATGTACAAAAGTAATTCATGATGTTGAAGCATGCTGGAGTTCAACACATAATATTAATATTACATTTGGTCAAGAATCCATCGTGCTGGAAACATTCCTATCTTAAAATATGGCTGATTTAAATAGGTTTTTGTAGTGGTTTATTCAAGTTTAAATAAATAACAAGGTCACCAGTAGAAATTCCCAGAGGAATTAAATTCATCGATCAGCACCATATCCCTGGGAGGAGCAGTCTTACAATCATTTCTGAAAGCAGTGCAGGCACTCAGTGCAGAGAGCTGACCAGCATTTCCATCCTTCTCGGACTCCTGACCTTGGTAGGTCAGACAGCAGAGCAGTCACACACTGGACTAATACATTTGGATTAAAATACAGCACACACAGCTAAGCAATCACTACTTCCATCCATATATATCTAGGATTCATTACTTGGCTCATTAATGACAGTGGATTTATTAGTAAGCAGTAATGCTCTTTGAAAGAAGGAAAATAAATTATAAATGGAACTTGTATCCACCTGTTCTCTACTGAATTACTAATTAAATGAAATGGTTCTGTGTGGAAAGAAAGGCAAGTGGTCTGCAACCTTCTCCGTAAGCTGAAAACTCCCAGCATCCCTGGCAAATGCTAGAGCAGTTCTCCACCTTGAGAGGGCACCAGAAGTCGCCTGGTGATGGCTGGCCACCCCCTGCAGAGCTTCTGATTAAGTGAGTCTGTGTGGGGCCCGAGGACCGAGGACTGGCCTTAAACAACTCCCCGGGCAATGCTTCTGCTGCTGGCTAAGGACGATGCGTGGACTGAGCCACTGATTCGGGTCAATGTCATCAGACTGGTGTCTATATTTTCCAACCTCTCGGGGTTTCTCCCCTCTTCTCTTCTGCCTTCCTTCCCACTTCAGGTGAATTCAATTAGAATCTCAGGTGGAACTTTGGAGTTTTAAAAGACCACCCAGGTATTTGTGGACTCTAGCCACAGATGAGTGGTCCTGGGGAGACAAGGAAGGTGCTCGGGGAGAGGTGACAGGATGGTGCCTGCATGTGGCAGGAAGACCCTTAGGAAGTTCTCCCAACCTGCAGCAGCCTCCCCTTGTGAGCGCAGGCCACGCTGAGTCAGCCAGCAAAGAACTGTGGACGGAAGGACACCGTCCCTTCATTTTATTTTAAATGTTCTAGCATAAACACATGGAGGACTGTAAGGATGCACAGGGAAAGATGTCCCCATTTGCTCTTAATGGAAGATGTGGTAGCATTTTAAACGGTCTCCTCCCCACTCACACGGAAAACCCAAACCCTTCTCTTTGAGGGGCCATGTTTCTGTTTCCAGCCCTGACCTAAGAGCTTCAGCAACAGGAAGTCCTGGTGGACCCTGGCTGGGGGAACGTTCTCCCTGGTGCAGCGAGACATGAACACAGAGCAGGTCTCCCCTGAGCCCGTGAAGTTCCGGCTGCATTGCTCATCTGAGGCGTTGGGTGATGTTTTGGAATTTGTCGCCTTTTATACACTAGTGATATATTGTGATTTCTTTCTTATTCTAGATAAATATTTGCTTTTGAACCTAATTTTGCATCCATAGTTTGTATTGTTTTCCTAAAGAGGGTCCCCCAAACTACATAAAATTCTGGCCTCACAAAACCTGGGTCTGCTGTCTTTCAGAGGCAACATACATCGTTTAGAATCCTGGGCTGGTTTTTCTTTTCACTGTGCTTCCAGGGAAGAGTAAGAGCTGAAGTGGGAAGACAGAAACCCAGGCACTGGCTCCCGCCAGCCCAGCCTCCACCACCACCTGACAAAGACGCAGGATGGCTCACCAGGTTCTGCCTGACGCACAGTTAACCACCATTTGCATCTGACAGGGAGCTCAAAGGAAGCCTCCAGCTCTGCATGTCCCACTTTCCATCTTTCAGCGAGACCTGACAGTCAGAAAGTCACGATGGGGGCCTGGAGGACGCGCTGCATGGACCCAGCTTATGAACTCTCCGTGGCTGCCTTCCTAATGCACCTGCTTCCTAAACACTCAGCCGCAGCCAGAACCCTGTGACTCTGTGTCCTGTTCTGAAGAGGAGAGGACAGAGGAAGGACAGGGAAGGAGGGCAGAGGACAAGGATGTGGGAATGGTCAAGCGATTTCTTTCTTCAACGCGATAAAACATTCAGCACATTTCATAATCAACCATGTCATTTTTCGTTATTTTGGCATAATGATCTCATATAATTCACTTGATTATAAATCTGGGAGTCTGTTAAATCTTAAAGAAAGTCAGAATTTTCTGTCTTGAGAAAGAGCTGGCATATTGCAATTAACAGAGAATTTTCCCTTTCTGTTTCTTATTTGAGTTGCTTAGAGCACTTTACAAATTCAAGTTGACATTGTGGTATACAGCAGAAAAATATACAGGACCTAAAAAAATACAAACTGGCTGAGGGACTTCCCCTCAAGCAATGGGATAACATGAGGAGAGAAAACACTTTAGAACCTCTTGCAATCCAGTAACATATCTAACCATCTAATAGTATCTCCCCTTTTAATATTAAAAAATAGAGAGTCAAGAAAATAATTTCTTCTTACATAATACTTTAAGAAAGTAACCAAAATATATTTTTTCTCTTTCTCATAGCCCTTCAATTCTATTTTGAAGTCATTCATACTATCAATATTATGAAATATTTTGTATTGATTTTAGGACCTGCATAAAACACTTACCAACTCTGTTTGGATCCAGATACACCGCGTGATGCCTATAATGATCCCAATAGCAGGGAATACCAAATGCATAGAGACACTGAAGCTCAGAGATGATAACTAAGCTGCCTAACGTCCTGTAGCTAGCTAAGTGGCAGAACTGGAATGCAGCTTCCCATCTATGTGACTTCCACGTCTCTGCTGTGGAACTAAACAGTGTGGCATTTTGGAGTGGGGCAGTCTGAAGATCCAGTCTGGGTTTTAACCAGTTACTAGCTATAGAATCTGAGGCAAGCAACAACCTTGCTGAGCCACCATTTCCTCCTCTGTAAATGAGGATTTACCAAATTCTTCTTTCATCCAACAAATATCTAGTAACTGTCTCCAATGGTGTCTCCAAAGATGTAGTGCAATAAAGGAAGTCAAGTGTTTACCAGAGGCTGAACTCACAGGACATGCCTGTATTTGTTGCTTTGCCTCCCACGGATTTGTCACCCCTTTTCCCCTGGGTGATGGAGCCTCCAAAGATTACTCAAAGCCCATCTCTTATGAGCAGTGAGAAGCCCTGAGAAGGGGTTAATCTCCTGGAACCCTCAAGATAGAGGCATCCCTTCCATTTGGGAAATTAACCACAAATTGGGGTTCTCTTCCC
>NW_007727878.1:18041-20591 GCF_000696425.1 Galeopterus variegatus | reverse complement strand
AAAGCTTGATTTTAGCAAACATTCTCTTCTTACAGCAATTTCCCAGTATCTTTACATATCACTCAGTAACCTGTCTTTCTTTGAGCCAGCCACCTTGCTTTGTTACAATTCTTTACCTTACAACAGAGACTATAGCCTGGGGAAAATTTCCTGTCCTTTGCAAGATCAATATTTGAAACTGTAAGGCTTTGGAAAACCAGGCCCTGTGAAGCACATTTGCTTTATGCATACTCCACATGTATTTATAGTTTACATTGGAGAGAAGGAAGAAGGAATGGATATCTGCTAACATGTACAACTTAGCTTGGACTGTCAACTAATAAACTAGGGTCTGGCTGGTTAGCTCATTTGGTTATAACACCAAGGCCAAGGGTTCAGATCCTCTTACCAGCCAGCTGCCAAAAACAAGAAACAAAATTCATTTATTCAAAAAATTTTTTGGTTGAATGCTTACTATGCACCAACTATTCTTCTATATACTTAGAATAAATCAGTGAAGGAAACAAAAATCCTTGCTCTCAGGGTGCCTACATTCTAGCAATAAAGACAGGCAATAAACAAGGACATAATAAAAAGTTAATCATATAGTACCCAAGAGGGTAATAAGGAGCCATGAACAAAAGAAAAAGTAAACTGGAGACAGGGTTAGGTAGCAACAGAGTGGTCCAGGTAGGCTTCATTGAGAGGTGATATTTGGGCAAAGATGAAGGAAATGAAGAGTGAGCCGTGCAGATAGCTGAGGGACTGGCAGTCTAGGCAGAGGGTAAGGCCAGGGCAAAGGCCCTAGGGCAGGAGCATTGTTGGTACATCACGAGAAGAGCACAGAGGCTGGAGAGAAATGAGGGAGGAGGAAATGACACGGGGGGAGTAATGAGCCCAGATAAGTAAGTCTCCGTTGGCCATCGTAAGGACTCTGGGTTTTTCTTTGAGTATGACAGCTAGCCATTGCAGGGTTTTGAGTCAAAAGTTGATGTGCTTGCTCTGACATAGTTTTAAATGGATCACTTTGGCTGCTGTAAAGGGCTAGGAGAGAAGCAGAGAGCCTTCTCAGGAGGCTACTGCGGTTATGCAGAGAGGATGGGGGAGGGGGAGGTCAGACCAGGGTGGTGACAGAGGAGTAAGTGACAGCAGAGCCAATGCGACGGCCTAATGCTGAGAGGGAAAGAGAAATGAAGAATGACCCCAAGGGTTTTGGCCTGAGCCACTGGAAGTATGGGGTTGTGGTCAACTGAGACGGGCAAGGCTGCAGAGGGAACGGGCCTGGTGCACAAGGACGCCAGGAGTTCAGTTTTGGACACATGAAGCGCAACATCTCTATTAGACGACCAAGTGGGGAGGTTGAATGAGTAGTTGGATATTTGAACTCTGGATTTGAGAGAGAGGTGTGGGCTGGACATATAAATTTTCGGGTTATCACCATATACATGGTATTTAAAACCATGAAACTGGATGAGATTATCAGTGGAGTGAGTGCAGACAGAAAAAAGAAAAAAAAATATTAAGAGCCGTGCCATGAGACATTCAAATAGTAAGAGATCAGGGAGTAAAGGAGGAAGTCAGCCAAAATGAAAGACGAGTGACCTGCTAGGGAGGAGGAAACTAGGAGGGTGGTATACAGGACACCAGGAAAAGAAATGTGTCACGCGGGAGGAAGTGGCCCGCAGTGCCACCTGTTGCGATAAATCAGCTGGGATGAGGGACAAGAAAGGACCTTAGATTTAGCAACATAAAGGTCACTGCTGGCCTTGACTAGAGCAACGTCAGTTGAGAGGTGGGAGTGAAAGCCTGAACAGAGTGGGTCTGAGAGCGAATGGGAGAGGAGGATGTGGACACACTGGCTACAGATGATTTCATCCAGAACTGCTGCTGCCAGGGAGTGCAATGAAATGAGGCGAAACTTCACAGGTCACGTGGGAGCCAGAGAACGTTCCACTTTTCAAAGACAACCTGTTGTGTTTGCTGGTGAGAAGGACATGGCGGAGAGCAAGAAACTAATGCACGGGAGACATGGGAGAGAGCCGCTGCAGCCACGCTCTCGACTAGGCGAGGGCAGCCGGGGACAGTGGCACAAGCAGGAGGGCCGGCCCCAGACAGGGTGCGGAGAGCACACCTGCAAGGTGGTGGGAGGCAGGGCAGTGGTGGCAGCTGAGGGACGCCGCTCTCCTTCCATGCTCTCAGGGAAGCAGAAATCAAGCTCCCCCATTGAAAATAAGGACGGGAGAGACGTTAACCCAAATCCTTTACAATGTCCACTCTGCTTTATGTTTTCTTGTTCTGGTTCATTTTTTACCTTCTGTTACCATTCAGTCATTCATTCAGGGATTTATTGGAAAAAATCAAGTTGCAAGGTGAAAGCAAAAAAAACTGTCCTCACATTTTGGAGAATGTTCATGTATTTAAAATAAAATGGATATTATCCAGACACTCTCAGCAAGGTGCTCGGAGGTCGTGTGACCAATCACAGCTGGTTTCAGCAAGGACAACACCTCTGCACCATGGCCTGCGGGAAGAGGTCCTCCCCCAGAGCCAGCTTCCCCATCGTGACGTGGT
>NW_007727878.1:16357-17420 GCF_000696425.1 Galeopterus variegatus | reverse complement strand
TGCACCATGGCCTGCGGGAAGAGGTCCTCCCCCAGAGCCAGCTTCCCCATCGTGACGTGGTTCCTGCTCCTGAGGCTGGCCCACCTGCCACCGAGAACCCCTGCCTCTTGCCAAGCTGGGAATCTGCCCTTTCTTCTCAGAGGAAGGTTTCTAGGGATTATCTGAAGAGGAGAGAAAACAGTTGAAAGTCTTTTGAAGTAGTTAAAAGAATCAAATTAGGATTTTACTTTTGCTCCTACATCCAGAGCTGCTATCTCTGGGCTTTCCAGAGTTCATACATCCATTTACATGTCCATTTCTCTCTCCCCCTCTTAAACTTGTCACAGATAAAACATGAAAATGGTTCGAAAATTTAAAAAGAAAACAAATAAAGGTAGAAAGCTAACATCCTACCTTCCTTGTTCCCTGTCTGCCTGATTCCTTACTGGTAATCCGTAGTACTGGTTTCTTGGGTGATTTTGCAGAGGTGCTTTATAAGTAAAAGTGATTATATATTCTTATTGTCCCTGTCCTTTGCATAAAAGATTACATATTGTACGTGGCATTCTGCCTTTGATTTTTTTCTATTAGTACCTTTTAGAGACATTTCCATCTCAGTATACGAGAGCTGCCTCATGCCTTCTTACAGCTGGAAAAGTATTTCGAGGTGTGAATATATCACATGGGTATTGTCCCTCAATGTTTGCTATTCCAAATACTGCTGCAATCCCTAACATGGGGATATTTGCAAGTATTTCGGGGGGGGAAGAAGGGGTAAATTTCCAGAAGTGGAATTGCTGAGACACAGACTATATGCATTTGTATTTCTGATAAATAATGCCGAATTAACTGCTATAAATCTTTCTCTTCCCACATCTTCACCAACTGAGAGCTGCCAACTACGAAGATGAAAAACTTCCATCCCATGTGCTTATCATTTTCATTTCTTTTTATGGCTGAAGTTGCAAATATTTTCATATGTTTAACAGCTATTTGTATTTTCTTTTCTATGAACTGTTTGTTTATACTTTGCCTATTTTTCTCTTGTTTGGTGGTCTTTTTTTTGCTGATTTCTGGAAACACT
>NW_007727878.1:11036-16004 GCF_000696425.1 Galeopterus variegatus | reverse complement strand
TATACTTTGCCTATTTTTCTCTTGTTTGGTGGTCTTTTTTTTGCTGATTTCTGGAAACACTGTCTATTTGGGAGATTAGCCCTTTGTTATGTGAGCTTTCTTTTTGTACATTTATATTTTGTTTATATTTTTATTTTGGTTTCTGTTACTGAGGTTCATTTTATATATGATAAAATGCATAGATTTAATTTTATTTTAACATTATTTTTAATGCATAGATTTTAAAAGTTCAGTGTGATGAGTTTTGACAAAGGTATTTACTGTGTTGGCATCTCCCAAATCAAGATATGAAATATTTCCTTTATATCTGAACTCTCCCTCTTGAAACTTTCCAGTCAAAACCTCAATGGGCAATAATTGTTCTGATATCTATCACTACTTATTAGTTTTGCCTGTTTTAAAATTCATATAAATTGAATAATACGGTACAGTATTTGGCTTCTTTCTCTGGTTTTGGGAAGCACCCATAATTTAAGTATATTAAGAGTTCATAGGTTTTTGTGCTGAGTAATATTTTGTGATATAAATATGTCTTATCTTCTTGACCCAGTCCCATGGACAATCAGGTCGTTTCCAGTTTGGGGCTATTATGTATAAAGCTCCCCAAAACACACTTATACAAGCCTTTTGTGGGCACATATTTTCAATTCTCTTGAGTAAGTAAAAACCTAGAGATGGAACTGTTGTGTCATAGGATAGATGTCTGTTCAAACTCATCAGAAATGGCCAGTTATGGGCCGACCCCGCGGCTCACTCAGAGAGTGCGGCGCTGGGAGCGCAGTAGCGCTCCCGCCGTGGGTTCAGATCCCATATAGGAATGGCCAGTGCCCTCACTGGCTGAGCGTGGTGCGGACGACACCAAGCCAAGGGTTGCGATCCCCTTACCGGTCACAAAAAAGAAAAAAGAAAAAAAAAAAAAAGAAATGGCCAGTTATCCAAACGGATTGCAAGAGTTCTGACTGCTCTATGTTCTCATCAACACTCGCACTGTCAGGACTGTGTACTTAGAAGGTGTAAAATACGTGGATATTGATTAATCACCCATCCATTTACAGCAAATTTGCCTGTACTTACAACTTTACTGCTTCCAAAATATCTTTAAGTGTGCATGTGGACCTCTTCACCCAGGCTTTTGACCCTTTCCTTCATGCCTAGTACAGTGTTAGTCCAGAAATTGATTCTTTTCTGCATAATCCCCGTTTAAATATTCCAGCTTTGGAGAAAGCACACTCAAAACTCCAGGTCATGTGTAGGCCTCATGTAAAAGCCCGGACAGAATTCTGTTGTCGTTACAGAGTAGAACGTGGTACTTCTACTTGGAAGACGATGCAGGTTATGTCAGACCCCTGGAACTTATCTCTGCAGATAGTTTGGCTGCAGAGATCAGGAATGGTACACATACGTAATTCCTACAGGCCTTCTGCCATTTCTAGCATTCGGCTTGCTCTTTAACGCTGTCAAGTAAGGCCCAGTGGGAATAAGGCAGCACCTGCAAGAGCGGAAACTGATTTTTTTCCTTCCTCCCAGGCAGTGGGAGAAACCTTGGTCTGTTGGTTCTGTAGGCAGCTCCCTGTCCCCCTGTGTCTGTGTCCTCCTGTGCAGTGGGGAGGAGAAAGAGGGAGGAACTGCTTCCCCCCTGCACGCCCGAGCCTTTGGGCAAACATCTGAGGAGGAAATTGGCAGATTCTCTGGCCCAAGACCAGAGGTGGAAATAACGTTAGTGCGCATAAGTTTAATGCACATTCTGTTAGAGTAACAGCAAAAGAAGCTGCGAGAAAGACTAAGCTTACTTTAAAAATATTTGAGGTGAAATGAAAACATAATTTTTCAAAATGAGGCATTAAAAAAACCCCACCTTTTGTGATACCCAGACATGGGAAGAAAAAGCCACGGAAGTCATCTCAGGGCAGCTGTGTGTGCAGGTGTGTAAGCCACCACAGGCCATCAAGAGGGTCTTGTCTCTTGAGGGAGAGGAGCAGCCACATGAAGGTGGAGAACAGGGACAGATGCGACCCGATTCGCATTGTCAAAGCCTCCTCCTCCTGGCTGCTTTTGGGAGGGGTGGCAGCAGGGACACCCGTGAAGAGGGTTGCTTCAGTAATCCAGGGGAGAGGTGACAGGGTGACACAGTAGAGATTGTGCGATCTAATTCCCAATTTATTTTGAAGGTGGGATTAACGGGATTTTTTGACACGATGCACGTGGAATATGAGGGAGAGGAAGTGAGGAGGAATCCCAGGTTCTCGGCCTGAGGAACCTGAGGATGGAGTTGCGTCCGCTGTGGGGTGGCCCCAGGCAGCTGGAGTGGGGAAGAGGGGACAGCTCCTGCTGCAGGGCGCGTGAAGGTCAAGATGCCAATTTGACACGCGTGTCATAAACCTGGGGAATTACGGGGGGTCTGGGAGGGGAAGGTGGGAGAAAGAATGAGGAAAACAGGCTCTTAGCAGAGTCAGGACACAGACAGCAGCCTCACCTCCTTTCAAATGCAGAACAAAGATCAAATTCCGTAACTTTGCCACTTTCCATCTCCCGAACCTCCTCTAGAAAACTTTTGTTGCAGGTGTTTTCAACCCCGTATCACGTGGGAAGACAGAAAGAACACGTGAGCTTCACCCGCTGAAAGCAACCCATTCTCCCCTCTCAGATGACAGCTGGGCGTCCTTCAGCTGTAGGCCATATGGTGGAATGCAAGGTGACACGCATAGCCTCCGTGGGCCACCCAGACGCGAATTTCCTAGTAGCTGAGAAGCGTCGGCAGAGGGGTGCGGGCAGAGCCGGGCAGGGCACCTCAGCAGCCAACCGCCCCAGACACCGCGGCTCCGCTGCCAGCCTCTAGGGCGGCCGGAGTGTGTGTCTAGGCTGCAGAGGAGCCCTGACTCCGGAGGCAGGGAGTTGAAGATCCACAGGACTGAGACATAATCCTACATGGCTTTTCCTACCATGGTCACTGTTGGAGAAGCTTGAAGCTTAAGTTCTCATTCAGCTGTGTGCTGCCTCCTGTCCTCACTTCAGTCAGAGGGCCCTGGGGCTGGCTGTGCCACTTACGGCAATTAAATAGCAGGTGGAAGTCTCCATAGATCATGTACCAGGTGTGCAGACTCCTGACCTGAAACACACAAGGCGACCTAGGCAGATGCCCTCCCTTCTTTGACAACGTGCTTTCACTGGGGTCTGCATGTATCTTAGGCATTTGTCATTCATTCACTTGTGCATTCCTTCAATATACGTCTTGAGCTGCAATTAGGTAAGTGCCAAAGCAAACACAGACATCATCTCTACTTTCGTAAAGCTTCCAGTGTGGGAAGAGAGACAGACGACGGACAAGTGGACAAATGAGCAAGGCCAGAGGGGCTGGGTATGATGGAGGGGACCCACATGGTGCCGTGACTGCGGGAGGCAGAGGTAGGAGTTCATGGACAGTATCAGCAAAGGCTGCTCTGAGAAGGTGGATTGGAGCCGGGGTCTAAAGGAGGAGTAGATAGTAAGTAGGGGAGAGTGGGGAGGAGCATTCCAGACCAAAGAACCGGCGTACACACAGCCCCAGGGGGCGGAACGTAGTGAGCGCGGGCGGACAGGAGGCGGGAGGTGGGTGTGGACGCACCCTCCAGGCCTTGTAGGACAGCCTCCCTTCTAGGACAGCTCATGACTTCCAGTTTAGCTCTGGCTGTTTTTACCCTCAGACAAGTACCATAAACAAGTTCAAAAGAATTTAGGAGATTAGTAAGACTCATGGGTTTATGAGTTTTAGGCTGGTTACGATGCAGGGTGATGGGAAGAAAAGATTGATGGATGCACTGGGAGCATATTAGCGAGGTCGCTGGTCAAGTTTTAGAACAAAAGAGTCAAAGAATGTGGTACCATGCACTTCAAGATAAAATTTTTAAAAAAGTTAACAAGCCTAAGTGCTAATGTACACCTGAAGAAAAACACTCCTGTGTATCTAAGTGGTGTGCTCCTGTGTAAGGAATTTTCTAAGCTGCTCCTCCAAAAAGGAAGCTATCGTCCCTCCACCCTGTCAGCAATCAACCCACCAATACTGTAACTTAAAGCCTATGATGTCACCCTGTTTGTGTTATATTTATCTTTTGCAATTCTTCCTGATTAAAGCAAAATAAAACAGCATATAAACAAATTAACACTTTACCATGCTCTTCTCACAACTGATCAAAAGATTTACCTACTATCAAGACTTACCAGGGAATTACTGATGGGAAATAATTTAAAGCACCTAACTATAAATAAACCCAGCCAGAAGTGTGGACAAATCAGGACCATATTGGCCTGCAGAGCGACAGAAATAAATAGGATTTAAAGGAGAATCTTTCAGTTTGTCAATACCAAGTACCAGGGCAGCTGTGAGTTTCGTCCCCTCCTCCAAGACTGGAGATGCCAGAAAATATACAGAGGCAGTCACACAAAAATAGAACTACTAAATCAGCATAGGTGCAAAAAACCTAAACATGCTATTAGCTAACTTAATTTAATAGTATATTCTGCAACCAGCCAACTAAATAAATATTTCAATGAAGTAGGTTTTTATCTTGGGAATGCAAGGCTAATTTAATATTATATTACTTAACCATACAGGTAGAGTAAGCCTTATCTGAACGGCTTAAGACCAGAAGTGTTTTGGATTTTGGACGTTTTTGGATCTTGGAATATTTGCATATACAAAATGAGCTATCTTGGGGATGGGACCCAAATCTAAACACGAAATTCATTTATGTTTCATATACACCTTGTGCACATAGTCTGAAGGTAATTTTACACAACATTTTAAATAATTTTCTGTGTAAAGGAAAGTTTGTATACATTGAACCATCAGAAAGCACAAGTGTCACTACCTCAGCCACCACATGGACAGTCTGTGGTTGTTTGGCATCAAACCACCTTCATTCTTGACTCTGAATTTATATGCTACTCATAAGCAATCATTTTCTTACACTTACTCACACAAATTTTTTTTTT
>NW_007727878.1:8412-10727 GCF_000696425.1 Galeopterus variegatus | reverse complement strand
GGGAACTGGTCTGTATGTGGGATCCGAACCCTCGGCGGGAGCGCCATCGCACTCCCAAGTGACGCACTATAGCAGTGCGCCACCGGGCCGGCCCTCACACAAATATTTAACAGTAAAAACTACACATACCATTAATGCAGTGAAAGAATGGTGTGTGCAGGGTAACTGAGTGGCACCTGTGTCAGGTGTTACACAGCAGCACCGACAAACAGCGGCAGGCAGGAGAAACGTGTCTGCACCTGCGTTGTGGTGTCATGCTGGTGCTCAAGAAGTTTGGACTTTTGGAGCATTTTGGATTTCGGATTAGGGATGCTCCACCTGTACCAGTTTAACTGCTGAACACTGCTTAGACCAATGATGTCATTATGTTCTCCCAAGAGAGTTCACTGTTGCCTTTGCCTAGCAGATTGATTGGTGGCTGGCTGGTCACTTTAGTTCAAGCAGGGACTTCCTGATTTGAGACTGGCGAATTGTGCCTTTGACTTTGCAGAGTTTTTCTTAACTGCGTGTCCAGTGTGTTCTATGAGCACATGCTCCTGGCAGGCCCCACGCTTCTGTCTGCCGAGTCTGCTCATCACCCGCTCTGCAGGTGTCGTCCTGAAGCTTCGGCTTCTAGCTCGTGCTGTCTCAGATGCTGCCGATGAGCCGAGGGGAGAACAGGAGGCGTGTCCTAGGTCCCCCAGGTACCTGCCGAAAACTCTGCAGAGTCTCTGTCTCTGTTAGTTTTAAGTCGTATTTTTTGTGGAATTTTTCTATTTATACAAGTTTATTAATTTATATGTAAAAGTTGTTCATAATATCCTCTAGTTATATTTTTGATATTTGGTCCATTTGGGTCAGCCAAGAAGAGGACTCTGAGACAGGTTCCATGAGCAAGAGATGCCGTGGGGGAGCGAGCAGAAGGCGGAGCCGATGCCTGGGACAGGACAGAAGGACAGAGGAAGCCTGTGTAGGAGGCCCCGGGACTGCAGCTGGGTACCAGGAAACCCTTCGCCAGTCTGCTGGGGAGTCCTCAGCCGCAGGCACTCACTGGAGGAGAACAAGGTCCTGGTGTGGACATGACAGGAGTGACTCTCGAGGGCAGGGGATGCCACTAGTNGAACAAGGTCCTGGTGTGGACATGACAGGAGTGACTCTCGAGGGCAGGGGATGCCACTAGTAGTCAGTGACACTCCTCGTGCTGCCACTGTGTCTGATGCTGATCATGGTGTTTTTTCTTTCCTAATAGTCTTGTTAGAGGTTTACCAATTTTATTAAACTTTTTGAAGAACCAAGTGTGTTCTCGGTTGACTTTCTCCACTGTGCAATTGTTTCCTATTTCTTTGATCTCTTATCCTTATTGTTTCCTTTTTCTAGTTTTTTAGGTTTGATTCTCTATTCTCTTCCTAGATTTTTGAGATGGAAGCTTATGTCATTGATTTTTTCAGCTTTTCTTCTTTCTTAATACATGAATTTAAGGCTGTAATTTTACCTGTGATTTAGATGAATTCCACCAGTTCTCTATATATTTTCACTTAAATAACTTCTATTTGTTTCTTTACCAAATGTACCTGTTTTTTCCTTCAGTGTCTTTTACTTAAGTTTGCATCTGCACCTTTTCTTTTTAATTATTTCAATTATTATTTTTGCAGTAACTTTTTCATAACCAGTTCTTGTGCAACAAATCCTTCTACTATGTATTACATTCTGACTGTCTAAATAACCCTTGTATCTTCAATAGAATTTTTTTTCTTCCATGAGTATACTTTGTACTTGGGAAAACAAAGCTCTTGTGAGTGGTTTTATAACTACTTTTTGGAAAGAGTCTGAGATATTTCACCAAAACCTGGATTAATTTTCATGTTATCATATTTGCTTGGGATTCTTGCAGTGTGTAGGGTGTTTCAATTGAGGCCCTTATGTGCTAAAGCTCAGGAAAAGATGTCTCTATTTTTCACAAAAACTTAGAGCCTAGAACCCAAACAGATGTTTTCTGATGCTTTTTGAACAGAGCGAATGGTAATTATTTTTTGCCCCCTTTGAAGATGGGGCAACACTTTGCAGCTCCTGGGTTACTGTAGTGATCTCACTTCCGTGTCCATCTTCTTCACAGACCCCAAAGACACACATACTATCCTAACAGGTTGGGGTAGCTCCTTGTAGCTCAGTTCATATCACTGCTTAATCCACCCAGACTGCCAGTGTCAGCTCAAGTTTCTACTCTGTTTTGTTTCCTCTCTGTTTTGGAGACTTTGGGAATCCTCTATCTGTTGAGATCACCTATGTATAAAAAAATCATCATAAAATATTTTATCCAGCCTGTGTGTTTAGTATGT
>NW_007727878.1:6016-7849 GCF_000696425.1 Galeopterus variegatus | reverse complement strand
AAAAATCCTAAGAAAGGAGGTGAGGAAGTGAAAAAGTAGACACAAGTTCAAACTGAGAGGTCCGATTCCTGTTAAATTTGACTATAAGTGATCAATTCTAACGTCTGCAAAAGCAATATTAGAAAAGGGATAGGGACAAAAGCCAGATTTTAGTAGCTTGGGAAAGAACAGGACTTGAGAAGTATGAAGATCAAGCAGACTCTTCTCTCAAAATACTTAGTAGAAAGCGTGAGGAGAGCTAGCAGGCATCAGGTAGAAAATAAAGCAGGTCCAGAGAAGAATATTTCCGTTTCTCTTTTTTTCAGGCATTCATTTTTGGATTAGAAACACTTGATAAAGCATCAGCATCAGTAGAGACATTAAAGTCCAACTTTGGCCTTCTCCTAATCACCTATCTCCTCAGCTTTAATTAGCTACAAAATGTTGGTAATTTCTATCCTATCTACGTTTTGGAAAGGGTCAACTGGTTATGACCTCATCTATATAAAGGCAGCTTCCAGTTTGGCACGTAAACATAAATTTAAAATATTCATATGCTGCAACTCCACCTTTTCGGTCAGTATTTTGATTATGGCTCTCACAATGTTTTCACGTCCACTGGCCCTGTGTTCCAGCCAAGGCTGCAGTCAGGACCACTGCACCTGTGAAGGTTCATTTATAGACTTTTTTGTCACAAACCAAATCAATAATCAAAAATAAATGCAGGTGATATTCCCCATAGCTCTTTTTAAAAAAATCTTTATGCATTGGTTGGTTCACTTACTCCTTGCAACTCCTTCTGAAGACCAACTGGAGTAGACTCAAGAAATCTTGGGAGAATATGATGTCTTGAAGTGTTCAATTGAGTTCAAAAGAATAAAAGAGATCAGCTGAGCTTCAGAGTTCAGTAGAACAATGATTTTCTTAATGAGTAACCAGTGAATGAACACTTCATCTCTTCTTTCTGTTTCAACCTAATAAATTTAACATTGACCCAAATTAAAATATTAATTCACTTCCTGACCTACCACTACACATAGGTTTGTGTTGCCAGTTCCGTCCACCTAATGCACTTCACAAAACTAGCCAGGAGTCCTCTTGTCATTCAGATATAATCCCAAGTATCTAGAATTCAAAATTATGGATGAGGAATGCTGAGACTTTTGACTTTTATATAGAAAACAAAAGTATTCCAACTTGAATAACTTCAGCATGGATGGAGTTAAATGCAGAAGGTCAGTTTGTTACACTGGACAGGGAAATAAAAAATTTCCTGCATGCCCTGTTGAAGTCATAGGGGAAAACCTTTTCTCTGAAGTGTGTGTGATAAAATCAACAGATCTTCTGTATGTAAACATATTGCATGTCTTTGCTAGCAATTCCTGGCCGTTCTGCTAAGGGTAAGAAGACTTTTTAATGAATAGAAATAGTAAACAAGGGAAGAGACGAATTTAAATAAATGTCTTTGACAAATGTGAAGGAGTTGAGTTTCACTCTTTCTAGATTTGAGGATATTTAAGAAATGAAACAATAAATATTCTTAACACCGTGGATACAGAAACAGGCAGCTCAAGCTCAGAATAACTCAATGTTTGTGTTTCTCAGTGGAGAATGGCTTTCTTCTAGATGTGAACATGGAAAGGTACATTGGGAAAAGGATTTTTCAAGAGATAATTTAATTTCTCATTATATGCATTTCACTGAAGTCAAAAGAATACTTCCTTTAATATTTAAACCACAAAAAACCTGCATATTTCTTCATTTTACCTTTTTTTTGGTGACTGGCCAGTATGGGGATCCGAACCTGTGACCTTGGTGTTACCAGCACCACACTCTCCCAAGCAAGCTAATTTG
>NW_007727878.1:2099-5216 GCF_000696425.1 Galeopterus variegatus | reverse complement strand
CAGAACTTATTCTTTCATACTGTGTGCAGTGATCATATGGGTGCTCAGCGTGTCCATTACCTCAAACATTTGTCACTTATTTGTTTTAGGAACATCATCTTGACTAGCTATTCAAACATACACAGTACTTTGTGGTTACTGTAGACCCTTTATGACAATAAAATTTACTCTCTTAAAATGGAAACAAAATCAGCTTTTCACCATTCCCTTACTACAATGCTTATTCTACCATATTTATGAATTAAGGCTTATTTTAAAATTTCATTATTTTAACAACTCCATCAAGGTATAACTGACATACAATAAACTGCACATTTTTAAAGTGAATAATTTGATGTGTTTTGACATATATGAGGGTACTTCAAAAGTTCATGGAGAAAACTGTATGATCTTGTAATTCTCTTTTTCCACACGACCTTTTTGAAGTATTCTCATATCACACCCATGAAATCATTATCACAACCAGGAAAACATGCACCACCCCTGTTCCCTTACGCTGCAACATAAGTCCTCCTTCCTGCCCCATCACTGTATACAAGCTGTCATTTTTTTACCTGGTTTATTTCTCTCAGCATAATTATTTTGAGATTCATCTATGTTGTTATATGTGTCAATTCCTTTTTGTTGCTGAATAATAGTCTACGGTAGGAAACACCATGATTTATTTATCCATTCACCTGTGAATAGACATTTGGGCTGTGTCCAGTTTTGGGTCATTACAAATAAAGCTGCTGTGAACATTAATGTTCAGATCTTTTTCTGGGCACATGCTTTCATTGATTTTGGGTAAATACCAAGGAGTGGAATGACAAGGTCTTATGATAGGTGTATGAAACTTGTATGAAACTGCGGAGATGCTTTCCAAAGCAGCTGCACCGCTTCACCTCCCTACCAGCCGCGTGTGAGAGTTCCAGCTACTCCACGTTCTTGCCAGCTCATAACGTGGCTGCTCTTACACTTTCAGCCTTTGCAAGAGTTGTGCACTGGTGGCTCATTTTGGTTTTAATTTGTATTTACCTAGTAACCAATGATGTTAGATTTCTTTTCATTTGCTTATGTCATTCATATATATTCTTTGATGAAGTGTCTATTTGCACATTTTTCCCATTGTATATTGTACTTTATTATTTATTAATCATAATAATACTTTATTATTTCCTTTCAGTTTCAGTTTTATTTGCTCTTCTTTTTCTAGTTTCTTAATATGGAAGCAGAGGTGGTTGATCTGAGAATGTTCTTCTCTACAGACATAGGCATGTAGTGCTAAAAATTCCCATTCTTTCAAAAATTACAGACTCTTGAGGATTCTCTCTGTTGGTTTCTTGCCAATGCCTTCAAACAATCCTTTTCTTACATATCATTCAGTTTTTATAGTTGTTTTTGTCAGGCCATTTCAATACTCGCCACTTGGTCATGGCTGAAACAGGAAGTCTCTCTAAATTTTTACCTACTGGGCATTGGGCTGTGCCAGGCCTTGACCTCACATTTCTACAGAGAAAGGCAGATGTTGGAAAGGATGGTTGTGCAGTGGAGAGACTGCAGGGATTGAGCTGGGGAACTCTGCACTAGGTATTTCTTCATTCAGTAATTGACTGGGTTTGTACCAAAGTTACCTCTAGTTCTAGTACAGTGGAATTATATGATCCATTCCATAAGCATTGAGAGTCTAATTCCCTACAATAGGCATAAACAAAGTAGAATTTAAAAATATATAAGTAAGAGTAAATCTAGAAAATATATAGTCTCTGACATTAACATAAGTGAAATAATACCTTCTATGTAACCTTACAATATTTGAAAGCTTATACCATGTATTCTGTCTGGAACACTGAGGAATGGCTATTCTAGTTAAACATTTTAAATAAAAATGTTTTCTTAATTACCATATATGTGCCTCTGACATTAACATAAGTGAAATAATACCTTCTATGTAACCTTACAATATTTGAAAGCTTATACCATGTATTCTGTCTGGAACACTAAGGAATGGCTATTCTAGTTAAACATTTTAAATAAAAATGTTTTCTTAATTACCATATATGTGTTACTGAGTACCAAATAATTTGAACACATAGCACATTACATGAAAAATGTAATTACAATTATAATTATATAATTATAATTATAGTTATTTTAGATGATTCAGACATTATTCCAGCTTTTTCGGTTACACACATACAAATTTTTGAAAGGGTGGTTAATACAGTCAGTTTGAAGTAATGAGATTTTAGATAAAACCATCTCTATCGTAACTAAACCAGAATTTAATTGGATCAGCAACTGCTTCTTATTGCATGGATTTTATCTTTTATTTCCAAGTTATTTTGAAAGTAGATAACATTTCTAAACATGAGCTTTCATGAGGAAGGTAAATCACACTCACAGTCAGTAGAACTAACCTGTCCTCTCATTTCAGGAGCAACAGGAGTGGGGGGCCAGCAGTAAGAGCAAACAGTAGGACACATCAGCCGCATCACTATGCTTCCCCAAAGTGCCAGATCGCTGAACTGCCGAAAGAAGAGTACCGTAGAAACACTTCAGTCTTTTCTATCTAAAAGGATAAAATATTTCTCTATTAACTAACAAGATACATCTGTCCAGGCCGTATGTTTTCATATGTAGATATTGACAGTCTTTCAATTTTGTGGTGGACTCAAGGAACCATTGTTAAGTATCTAAAACAACAGCACCTCAGTTGCCCAGACCAAGTGCACTCAGTGTCTTTAGTGAAAATGGCCAACTCTCAATCGGAAGTGGTTCATAGCACTGATGAGTTATTTAATGAGACTATCTGCCTCTGCCTACTTATTAATACAAAGCTTTCTTCAGGAAAAGAAGTTTGAGCAGAAATCATTAAAGAGATAAAAATTTGACCATGTCATACTTTTTCTCTGTAAATATTCTCAGACAGTGACAGAAACTGTGATTCTTAGGTTGACTGAGCTATGCACGTGAGCGTGGTAGAGACTTTGGCTGAGAGATTGCTATCGACGTCTGGGTCTGAGAACTGTGCTAAATTCTATAACGGTAGATACTAAGGTTAGACCCTTCTTTTTGTCTGACCTGTTGCTTGTGTTAGCACAATTGTGTTAGCAGAATAGCAAGGAAATATGTGGG
>NW_007727878.1:0-1791 GCF_000696425.1 Galeopterus variegatus | reverse complement strand
AATATTCTCAGACAGTGACAGAAACTGTGATTCTTAGGTTGACTGAGCTATGCACGTGAGCGTGGTAGAGACTTTGGCTGAGAGATTGCTGTCGACGTCTGGGTCTGAGAACTGTGCTAAATTCTATAACGGTAGATACTAAGGTTAGACCCTTCTTTTCGTCTGACCTGTTGCTTGTGTTAGCACAATTGTGTTAGCAGAATAGCAAGGAAATATGTGGGAGACCTCTGTTCTAAGCTTTTGGCTATGCTAGGTACAGATTAATTATCTACATACAATAGGATGATCAACTATATAGACAATTTCTTCAGGGCTCTAGAGCTCTTATCCTGTTAGGTACTGCTCATTACTCAATTACGTCTGCACAACAAAAATATTGAGGGGAAAAAAACCAATCTGCTATTCCTCAAGATATTTGCTGATATGTATTTATGAGTCATCTTCAAAGGCCATTTTTCACACTGTAAAAAAGTAACCTGCTCGTCAAATGTGTCCTCTCTCTGGTTAGAGTAAACAGAACCGGTCTCCTAAGGGCCTCCCTGTGATCATGCAAGAGACTGGAGAAGAGGATCAAATCAAAACTGGGAACTTAAACTTTCAAAGCCACCGGTGCATTTTCATGCGATGGTTCCCTGCAGTCTATATAAGACATTAGCTGCAGTGCCAGGCACTTCTGTACGGGCTGAAGAGTCTTTTTCAGACGGGTCTCAGTCAGGACTATGCCCATGGGGGTAGCAGCAAGCCACCATGCTGCTCTCAAAAGAATTTGTTATCTCTCTGCCCCAGCTCATTCCCTGCACCTACGCGGTGGCTTCCAGAACCCTTCCTTCAGCATCGCCGCAGGGCAGAGAGCACCAGAGCAAAAGCAGAACCAGTCCCTTCTCTTTCTCTCCTTATCCCGGAGGCTCCTTTTTAACCCCGTGAGAGCCTGGCACATCGTGGGCCAGAAAAGAGACCTCTGTGTTCCGCTGTCTGCTTTGGACATCAAACAAATAAGTAAGTGAGATTCACTATATGTGGATATAAGTGAGTGTGGATCCAAGAAAAACTCTCGTTGGAGAGAATTTAACAATTAAAAGGACAAATAGAAAACAATTGTTTCTAAATTTATGTCACATTAATGTGGTATAATACCACACTTATGACTAGTGCGCCTTATGAATTGCTAATGAAATATTTCTGTTCAAAACTCCTCTGTCCCAACTTAGTGCTTATGTCCAGTTGGGAAAACAGCAGCAGGCAGAACTGCAAATCGCTTGCATCAGAGAAAAGATATGGGACACGTGACGTAATCTTAGCTCTTCAAAGGTGACACTAATAAAAATTCACTTTCATAAATTTTCTGAGCGCAACTTGCAAAACAACCCATTCACAGCTCTGTATGTATGTGTACATGCATACATAGTCACTTAAATTATTGATAAATTCGTGAAAACTAAAATTCTACTTAATGACCAGAGGTTCCACTTTTAGTAATAACCTAAAGAAACTATATAGCTCATATCTTTAAACACACAAGTACATATATGTTTATAACAGTATTGGTTATATATAGTTTATAATACCCAAAGTTAAAACAATTATTCTAAAAATAATGTAAATAAACATTCATGTGATGAAATATGATATGGTCATTAAATGAGGTATAAAAATTAAAGATATGGAATAAGGTTAAAGATCTATTAGTATGTGAAAAAAGTAAGTTACAAAATATTAGGTACATTAGTATCCAATTTTTTTTTCCTTTAAATTTTTATTTTGTCAATATACAATGTGGTTGATTATTATGGC
>NW_007727877.1:358165-359155 GCF_000696425.1 Galeopterus variegatus | reverse complement strand
GAGTGCCTCCTTTGGGGTCTTCTATGGGGCCTTACAATTAGTATTATCCATCACTTGCTATGGCCTCTTGGTGGACTGACTCTACATCTCTGCCTCAGCTGGTCATGAGACTTGTTGGACTTGGCCATGAAACTTGTTTTGACAAATGGGATGTCAGCAGATGTGATGCAAGCAGAGGCTTGAAATATGCTTGAGTGGTTAGGCTTGTCTTCTACCACTCATGCCAATGCTGTGAAAAGAGCACAAACCCCTGGCCCTCTGGTCTGGGGAGACCTGGACCCAACCTGCACTTGGAGCAAAGCCCAGACAAACCCAACTTAGGCCAGCTGATCCCAGCTCACCTGCACATGTGTGCATGAGAACACACGATTCATGCTTTAAGCTACTGAGCTTTGGGGTGTTTCCTTACATGGCATTGTAACAAATGCTGACTTTGATCATAGACAATATCAGGACGTGTAGAAGAAAGGGTGAGAGAAGACAGCAAGTGAGAGCAAAATGTCCTCAATGTCGACTCTCTTCTTTTCATCGGCAGGCTAGTTTTATCGTCATATCAGGCAGCAGTCCACTGGTCACTGTCAACATAACACTGAACTCATAGTTCTGCTACTTATCAGCTTTGGACTAGAATTTTTGAACCTGAAAGTGAAGATGATAATGTTTACCTATTAGGACTCATGTGATCACACACATAATGTCAAGCATCTGGGTTCAATAGATAGGAAATATTGCTGTTACTACTGTTACTGCTATTGTTACCATTATCATCATCATCACTAGTAGTTATAACAGCAACAGAAGTAATGGCAACCCTGAACTCACCTTTTGCAGCCTGCCACCCTCTACCCCTGCCAGAGGCGTTTTCTCACAGGGTTCTTATAACATCTATGAAGAAACACTGTGATAAAGAAAGATAGCCATGGAATAATTGTTTGAAATTTTCTTTAAAAAGCAAGATTAGTTTTCTCTTATCCTATATTTTTATTTACT
>NW_007727877.1:355152-357213 GCF_000696425.1 Galeopterus variegatus | reverse complement strand
TTTTCTCACAGGGTTCTTATAACATCTATGAAGAAACACTGTGATAAAGAAAGATAGCCATGGAATAATTGTTTGAAATTTTCTTTAAAAAGCAAGATTAGTTTTCTCTTATCCTATATTTTTATTTACTTTGGGTCCTGGTGAAAAAGGAAGATAGAAGAAACATTGGAGGGGATCCTCTTTAACCAATGGAAAGAGACTCAGGACCACATATCCCAGAATAATGAAGGTCTGGAGGGAGGTAGACAAAGTTTGTGAGAAAATTAATAAACTTGATTAGATTAAGAAATGCTGAGAAACCCTGTAAAGCTATCTTTCTAGGTGTGTCTGTGAGGGTGTTTCCAGCAGAGATTAGCATGAGAGCCTGAGTGGATTGGGTGGGAAAGACCCTCCCCAATGTGGGTGGGAACCATCCCATTAGCTGGGGGCCCGGAGAGAACAAAAACGGAGAAAAGAGGTGAATCTCTCTCTCTCTCTCTATCTGTTGGAGCTAGGATAAACTCTTCTCTCCTGTCCATGGACATCAGAGCTCGGGACTTCAGCTTTTGGGTTCCAGAACTTACACCAAGGACACCATCGGCTTTCCTGGTTTTGAGGCCTTTGGACTTGGACCAAGCCACGCACCTGCATCCAGTTTGCAGATGGCCTATCGTGAGAGTTTTCTTCAAAATTATGTGAGCTAACCCTAATAAATTCCTTCTCATATATTTATAACATATCCTACTGGTTCTGTCTCTGGAGAACCCTGACTAATATAATTAGTAACAGTAAAAACACATGGTAACCTGAAAAGGAAGCTGTATTTGTTTTAGAGGCAGAGGAGGAGAGATGCTGAAAGAGTATGTGGGTTTTGCAGAGAGTTGGGAAAAGTGGTCTAGGCCAGAAACAATGGATCTTGACAAAGGAAGGGAAGCATGCTGCCCTGGGCTGGAGTTTTTCCTGGAATACATAAATATGCACAGGATAGCATGCATGACTTCTTACTTACTCCTCTTCTATTCTACTTCCCTTTCCCACTAAGAAGCCTGCCCCTGACCATAAAAACATTCACCATGGACTTAGAATATGAGAGACAGTAATCATCTCTTCCAACAGTTTTGCTGGGAAAATAAATTTAATTTCCAAACTACCAACTCAGAAGCT
Source organism: Galeopterus variegatus (assembly GCF_000696425.1). Taxonomy (NCBI): domain Eukaryota; kingdom Metazoa; phylum Chordata; class Mammalia; order Dermoptera; family Cynocephalidae; genus Galeopterus; species Galeopterus variegatus. Next base: position 356,070 of record NW_007727877.1, on the reverse strand, counting down.
TCCTTTTTGTCTTTACTGTAATTCTTTGAAATTCAGGATCTCCAAAATACTTTGGCTTGGATAACCAAGAAAGAGCTGCAGGCTGCCTTTGTATCAAGGGACAGCATCCCTTTTCCAGTGAAGCTATATTCACCAGCGGTTGGGTCAGACTTCTTAGATTTGTCCAGAAAATTAGTAGGCCATAGACATCCNCAGAAGTGCAGGATAATTCTGAGAGCCTCATGTTCCTCAGCTCTGTCAATCCAATTCTTATGGACTAAGTAGGCTCCAGTGAGGGTGGAATTGTGATGGTGGTATATCACCAGTGAAATATGAAAGAACTATGTTATCAGAAACTCTAAGACCTTAAGTACCAGAATCAATGTCTTGGTCCTTCATATCACGCTCCCCAACCAGTATTTTGGCACCCACCTAAGGGACTCCCACGTGACGGTGGTGGTGGCAGGGCCTGGAGGCTACAGCAGCAGCAGTGGTATCTGGTGGGAGACTATGGTGCCTGGAGGACACTGTGAAGTGACAGAGGTTAAGTTGTCAGGGAGCTAGAGCAGAGGGAAGAAACCAGGGCCACTCAGGGCAGCTAAATGGCCAATTCACTTCATTTGTTTGTGGCAGGTAGAATTCTTCACAGGGCTAGAGTTCCACATGGGGAGGCAGGAAAAAGAGCAAGTAAAAAATTAATATTTTTGAAAATCAAGCACTTTAGATAGATTTTATCATTTAATACTCACCATAACCTTATGAATTACATACTAATACTGTCCCCATTTTCCTGATAAGACTTTTGAGGCAGATGCAATTCAAGTGAATTGTCCAAGGTCACTTGACATCAAATGGAGGATCCAGGTTTAAAACTCAAGCAATTTCGGGCCGGCCCGGTGGCGCACTGGATAGTGCGCCGCTTGGGAAGCGCGGCGGCGC
>NW_007727877.1:348183-353988 GCF_000696425.1 Galeopterus variegatus | reverse complement strand
GAAAAAAAAAAAAAAAAAAAAAAAAAAAACTCAAGCAATTTAAACCCAGAGCCCTCACTTTCAGTCACTCCTTCGTGTGTACCCTCACATTTGTGAGAGCCAGAACTCCTAAAATCATACTCTTTAGGTGCAGGGTTTGCTTTGACACAGTTCGCAGGGTTGGAAGTCCCCGGTTTCACATTGGAGCTCTGACGCAGAAACAACAATGTCCCTGGAAAAGTGCATACACGTGTTAATAGTAACCACCACCCAGGGTATCATAATATTCTGTGGCCAGTTAATCATTTTTAAAGACACATTCTTCAGGGAATAAGATGAATGCACTGAGGCATGTATTAACACAACAACAAAAAAACATGTTCAGCATTTGCTTTTTTTTTTTTTTTACTATGAAAGTCTTAGAAAAAATAAACACAACTTTACCATCCTAAAATTTTTTCAGGTGATAAGATATCTGTGGATTAGGGAATCGGCAGAGAATTGAGTGGCCACTTAAATTAATATCATCAGATGAACGAGAAAAAAACAGTAACAGGTGACTGTCCTATTTTTGTAAGGTGTGCTTACAACAAGAGGCCAAAGCAAATATATGCACAATAAAACTTAACTTATGCATTATCTTCTTCTAAATAATAAAAAATGGCTTTATAATTAAGTAACTTTCACATATTCCTTTGAATTAAAACCATCTATTTGTTTGCTTTTTCAGTCAGTAAATATTTTTGAGTGCTCACATTCTGCATGTTGAGAATCACTGTGCTAGGTGCTGTCAACATAAAAATGAAAAGACACCATCACTGAGAACTGGCTTATAGAACACTCACCTAGCCGAAGAAAGAGGCGAAAGGACAGATAAATATGCTAGGAAGAATGTTACTGATTTGCACAGGGCATTACTGAATTACTTAAACTCATCTCTAGGGATGGGGACAAGAGCACCTAAGAAGTAAGAAGAATGATTCTTGAGGATGGTGCTCCTTTTCTGAGTGCTACAGGGTACGTAAAGGTAGCCGAGTGGAGTGGCATGGGGCAGAAGGCAGCCGGCCATCCATGCACAGTCCATAGAGACAGCTTGAACAAAGGGGCAGGTGAGAAACAGCTCAGTGTGGGTGAACTACGAGCAGTGCAGGGTTGGTGGAGCTCAGGCTCGAAGGGTAAGGCTGGAATGGCAGCCATGGGCCAGCTCATGGCGGCTCTTGCATACCATGCTAGACCCTGCAGACGGGAGCCAGTGTGAGGCAAAATTCTCACTGCTTTGGGGATGTGTAGAGAGTATGCCACAAGGCTAAATTTATTCAATAGAAGAAACTGGCCGTTTTTCTGAGATTTATTGTGTGTGTGTGTGCGGTTTTAAATTATGTTTTCTTTTATGAAAGAATTGCAATGGAAGATGGTATTTTTTTCAAAATTGCCCTTCCATAGCAAAATGTAAATTTGGCATCTTTCTGCAAATTTCTAATATTTTATTTAAAAAATTATTCTGGTCTATAAAGAGTCTGAGAACTACTGCTGCTGGCAAGGAAGCTGTTGAAGGGATTTAGCCAATGGATTTAGTCATAGCTGGATTTCCACTTTAAACAGATAGTTTTCTTCAGTTATGTGGACCAGAGGCAGGAAGACCATTGATCTAGGTGACAGGTGATTAAGCCCTTTCCCAGGTCCGGGGCAGTGAGGATGATGGGGAGTAGGAGACAGAATTAAAAATATATTTATAATATAAGATGAGTAGGGCTTTGTGACTGGATACAGAAGTGAAGAAGAGGGCTGAGTATCATCATTCCCTTCCATACCCATCACTGTGGTGGGGTGAGTTTCTTCATGTTCATCAGTAGCTGAGTCTACTTGAAGCAGACATAGTTATTTGCTCCCATTTGTCTCTGTCCAGTACAACAGGTAGAAAGATGAAGAAAGGGAGCAAAGTTATCGCCTTCAAGGTCAAACCACTTTGGAAAAAAACCCCACAGAGACCAGCTTTAAGATGGGTGTGAACAGAGGTTCTTGGTTTGTGAGAAGGACCTGGTGACAAACAAAGTGGGCTGAAGGGTCAGGCAAATGGGGAGGACATTGTAAAAGCCCCGCAATGGATCACAACAGATGTGGTTCCTGTGTCCAATGCCTGCCGTGGTTCTTTACATAATCAGTGCAAGTGCTAATGCCTTCTCCTTTCTCCTCACTTCTACATGCTCATCTCCACAATTCCTGCAAGGACTTCACAGCAGCAGTCAGCTCTACCAAGTGCCATAGCTCAGATGGGTCTTGGTTGCAAGGCCAGCCGTACATCTCTTGCTACCTTGGAGAAAACTGGCTTAACTGTGTATTCGATTGCAACTTGTGAAATCACACTGTTTCTACTATTGAGTCAAACCACACTCTAAAAAGCAATTGAGTGCTCTAGGGAAAAAGAAGTTTTCTACATATTTATATGGTGAATTAGTTGAGGAACTAGAATTCAAATTGCACATCTTCTGTCCAAGGATTATGTTCAGCAGAAAGTAATATCACAAGTTAAAATGCTGAAGCCTTCTGATTAGGAGCTGGTAAAATATACAACAGAGTCCTCAGAGGACTGCTGGGAAAAGATTTGTTGAATGATAATAAAACAATATAAGACCACACCCCCTGAGTTTTGATTCCACTTGACCCTGGGAAAAAAGTATGCTTGAAATGTGGAAAACGGTCAGAAATGAACTTGGATTTCGGAAAGCTGCATCACGTGTTATAACAGCAGGAAATTAACTTTGATAGGAACACAGCATGGAAATAAGATTAAGAGATAGATACTGAAGATGAAGTCAATAAAAACCCTGCTCTTAAGTGAACGGCATGCCTTTAATTCGACAACCAGTAGTTAAATTGAAATATTAAAAAATTATTCCTCACAGTTTGCACTTAAGTGGCAGGAGGTGTGTTACTGTGTCTGAATTGACTCCATTGTACTGTTTTAAAGTGTTAAAACAGCTATGAAGTAATGGAAGAGAAGTGACTTTCAGTTACAATTACTTTTAGAAAGCAAATAGAGAACCTAAGGGAATTAATTGATTAAATTTCATGATTCAGGGCACAGTCTCATGTGGACTCATATCTGGTTCCTGAGATGGGAATAAAAGGGCTGTGTGTAAGAAATGAAAGAGGTGAAAAAAGAAAGGAAGAAAGGGGGAGGAAGAAAGAAAGGGAGAGACAGAGAGAGAAGGGGTGGGGAGAAAAGAAGAAAGAAAAAGGAACGTGCTGGGCAGGAGGGATCTTCATGTGCGGACGGCTGCCACCGTCCACATGAACTTGGGTTTCTGCGGCTTTTCCTGGTAGTTATGTCTCTAATGGCAACCACAGGAGTGCTGACAATTAGGTTTTTTTTAAAAAGTGAAGAACTCCAAACTCCATGATGATAAAATAAAAGGAAATCAGATAACAGCAGAAAATATAGGTAGAAATAATTGCCTAGCAGGAAAGGCTGCAATTTCTTATAAATTACTAGTTCTTTGAACATTTACCAGGTATCAAAACTACTCTCACCAGAAAAATGTGGGGAAAACTTCCTATTGCCCTCTAGAGCAAAATGATTCCAATTAAATGTTTTTGTAGAAGAATACCAGCTGTAGTTCCTGTTTCAAAAGAAATTCTGGCACCAAGGAAAAATATATCCTAGTGGAAATGAGCTTGATGTGATAGTAGCCTCCAAGTACACTCCAGGGAAGCTATCCCAGAGAGCACAGCACAGAAAGGCTCACAGACTAAATTAAGGTGCTCAAATCACACGGTTTATTGGACGAATGTAGAGCATATATCAAGCAGCAAGGGAAAAGAGTTATGAGGTAGGTAACGCAGGGTGGGGTGGATCCTGCGTTATACAATTGCTCACACAACTTTTCTCTTTATTTCCATCTCACTCTCCCTCCTCTTCCCTTCTTCACATAAGTTTCTTTCTCATGGTGGGGTGGTTACAAAGACCAGAGCTTGAACCAAGGGGATTTAGCAAGCCAAAACTGTCTTTAGTCAGCACACATTTGTACCATCAGAGAGACACAGGGGCAAGAGCACCTGGTCATAGCTGTAGCTCACCAATTAATTTGCTGGGCAGCTGAGAGCTTTTTCTCTTGGGTAGAGCACATCCAAGTCCAGAATGGAAGCCCAGTGGCTGCCCTGATTAGAGATGGCAAAACTGTCAGTCTGATGGTGGCTTGATTTGTACCTTATGATTTAGTTCCTCTATCTTTGTCTCTCCATAAGTAAATATTCTTGACTGTTTGTCTTTTTTTAAAAAAATCATTTGCTCCATTCATTCTATCTTTAACATGTCTTACTGATTGTCGGCTATCTATGCTTCACACATCTTGTGAATTCTGCTCAGCTCACAAACTACTCGCTCACTCCCTATCTCTATTTAGCACATGTTGAGTTTTATCCACCCTACTTGCTTTTCTTGTCTGCTACAGTAGAACTAGATGTTCTCAATTGATAGTAATCACACATTACAGAATATAAGTTTTGCCTGCTTCACATGAAAAGCCAATTACCATTCTCACCATCACCCACAGTTCAGTGAAAGGAACAGCAAAACAAACTAAAAACATGGTGTATATCCTTTAGCATCTTACAAATTAATAGTAACTCCCACTACTACTGCTGCTATCATCTTCTATTGTTTACTCTCAGCAAAATGTTTGACATACATTATCATATTCAATCCGAATGAACCCACAAGGTAAGTGTTATGTCAGGTGTACAGATAAGACAACTGAGGCTTGGAGAGGAAAGTGACCTGTCAGGGTCAAGTGGCAGGGGAAGAGCAGAGCAAGGAAGGGAGCCCCAAACTCTCTGACTCCAAAGTTCTTCTTCTGTTTATTGGATTAGGGTCTCCCATCCCCTTGTCCCTACATCTGTGATGTCCTACAGGAACCTCCAGGAAGGCTTATTCCTCATGTGCTCATTTAAATAACTATGTGGCATTACAATCCAGGTCACATATGAAGCAAATTAATGAGGATTACTCATTTAAAAATGAATCAAAGATCCACATGGTACATTTGGTTGAAGAGCAGACGTAAATTGTTGTGAAAAAACTATGTGTGAGAAAGAATGACCAAGTTGTATAGTCAGAGAAGAAAAAAAATGCAGCTGGAGAGAGGCAGCAGGATATTCCAGGGGCCAGCACTTGCACGATGACAATAATAGACATGCTTTTGAGTGTTATTACGAGCCAGATACTGTACCTGAATTATTTCAAGTCCTCACTTTGAAAGATGGATGTCATAGGGAGGAAAATGAGGCTCTGCCTGGTGGGAAATGTGCTCCCCATCACCCAGCCAAGAAGCAGTGGGGCCAGGTTTTGTTCCCGGGTTGTGGTGGTCTCTCTACCACACCAATCCACACAATACGGCACATGTGGAAGAGAGAACGTGGTGGCAGGAAGGGAAATAGACGTCTGTGGAACATTTTGTTTGTTTTCATTGTTTCACGGAGGAGCAAATGGAAGCCTTCGAAAATAGAAATGTCCAAATAAGAAGGAAAGCACATTTGGATAAATGAAAAGGAAGCAACCTTTGTAGTAGGGTTTCATCAGTTGTATCTACTGTAAATCATTTCAGATCTCTTAACTACTAAAATTGAACTTACTGGGATTCCTTTCTTATTTTTTCCTTTCCTGCCTTGAATTACATCAGCCCCTCTCTGCCCCCCACACCATTTACTATAAAAGTTTAACTTCTAATGGTTGCAGTAGTTGTTATAATTGATATCTCCATACTGCTGCTGCTTTTGCCAAGTTTAAATGAGATAAAAACCTACCTGAGTTTCTACATCTAAACACCT
>NW_007727877.1:345410-346974 GCF_000696425.1 Galeopterus variegatus | reverse complement strand
GAACCGGCCATCCCTATGTGGGATCTGAACCCGGGGCCTTGGTGTTATCAGCACCACACTCACCCGAGTGAGCCACGGGCCGGCCCTAAAGAAATAATTCTTGAGCTTTGATTAATTGTTTGTGGGTGGGAGCAGCACCAGAACTATTTTCTGAGGAAAGCTAGGCCTTGCCCATGGGGACTCCCTCAGCCCATTTCTGAGCACTTATGGTGGATCTCCATAAAGGACATGAATCCTGGTTAGGCATCTTGGTTGTCACAAGATAACTCTCTTGTTATCTTTCCCTCAGTTGCTCTTGCCAGGAAATATGAATTCTATCCCTGATCAAGCTAAATCACAAGGGATCATGTGGTGTTGGCCCTCACGGAATTGCACTCTCTGAGTTGATCTCGGACCCTCTGCTCCTACATCTTGTAGGGATATTAAATAGCCATGGGATGGTCACTGTTTAATTCATCCTTACTAGCAAGGCTCCTCCTTTCTATCTTGCATGAGACTTATTTTGCATTTTAGCTTTGGGGGGGTAACAGCAGCAGTGTCAGAAATCAGGGTGCTGTGGATTGAATTGTATCTCCCAAAGTCCGTGTATTAGAAACAATCCCCACTGTAACTGTTGAGGGAATCCTATTATGATAATTGAAAGGTACAGCCTTGAAGGGGTAATAAGATTGTGAGGACCATGCCCTGGTAAATGGATTAATAAGTTGATGTTTTAATGGTGGTCATGGGCATGATTCTGAAGGCTTTAAAAGAAGATCCAGAGAGGAGGCTCTCTCTCTGCTTCTGTCATTTCACAATGTGATACCCTGCCTTGCTGAAGTCATTACCAAAGAAGGTCTTTACCAGATGTGTTCCCTGGACTTCCCAGCCTCTGAAACTGTAAGCAATAAATTTCATTTTCTTATAAATTACCTAGTTTTAGGTATTACGTTATAAGCAACAGAAATGGATTGATACACAGAGGAGGTCACCTGCTGACTGGTATTCCTCTCTGACGGGTAATTTACAATGGGTTGGATTGGTGACAACGGGATGTTTGTGGAGCAGTGGCCCATCATTTTCTGAATACCTGCTCAAATGATAAATTTATTAATTAAACCATCAACTTATTAATCCATTTACCAGGGTATGGTCCTAACAATCTAATCACCTCTTCAAGGCCCCACCTTTCAATTATCATAATAGGATTTTACACCCTCAACAGTTACAGTGGGGATTAGGCTTCTAATACATGGACTTTGGGGGACACAATTCAATCCACAGAACCCTGGTTTCTGCCCCTGCTGCTGTTACCCACCAAAGCTAAAGTGGCAAAACATGTCTTATGCAAGATGTAAAGGAAAAGCCTTGTTAGTAGATATAAATTAAATTTCCTTGTTGCCTTCTTTCCTAAATGTCTCCTCACACAGTCCTGCTCATGGTTTCCTTCCACAGTCCTCATTGGCCAATACTGCCATCCCTTCCCGCAGAACATCTTTCACTTAGGATAATAGAATTCTGTCCCCAGGCCCTTCTGCTTTCTCAGGCTTCTCCAGGATCTCACCAGTCTTTCTATCCTCTCTAG
>NW_007727877.1:340507-344337 GCF_000696425.1 Galeopterus variegatus | reverse complement strand
CAGCACCACACTCTCCCGAGTGAGCCACGGGCTGGCCCTCACCATCAGTCTTAATACTCATCATGTATAGATGGGACTTAAATCTTCACTTCAAGTTGAGCCAAACCAAGCCCAGTCCAACCTAGTCTCAATTCCAGTATAAAAAAAAGATTTTACTTTTATATCCTTCTTCCTATCCCAAATCTCAGCTCTACATCTACAGAAACCAGTTGTTTATACGCCTGGGGACATTTTTTTAAGAAGATCTCCATAGGGAAAATTATAAAACTTTTTAAAGAGATATAAAAAAGAACCTGAATTAATGGAAGGATGTATCATGTTTATGGGAAGGGAGACAATATTATAAAGATGCCAATTCTCCCCAGCTTGAATTATAGATTCAATGCAATTGAAATCGAAGTCACGGAACTTTCTAATTTGATTTCACAACCTATATGAAAGGGTTAAGGGTCAAAAATAGCCAGGATACTTCTGAAATACCAGGTATCAGAACTTAATATAAAGCTATGGTGATTAAGACAGTGAGATAGTACAGGCATAGATATGGGGTAGATACTTACATAGTATCAATGTACTCCCCAAATGCTGATTAATTAGATATTAACTAATGAGTTCAAAATGCTTATTACATAAACTTGTAATAGAGAAGTTTATTATACACCAAATTAATTAGGTAATAAAAGTTAAGTTCACCCGTAAAGGGACAAATCAACATTGTATGCCTCCTTATGTGATGTACTGAGAAGGACACAGTATCGCTTCTGTGGTATGCTGGGGCCAAAAACATAAAACTTCAAGCTAATTATGAGTAAACACCGGACAAATCCAAAACAAGAGACATTCTACAAAGTAATTGGCCTGTACTTTTAAAAAATGTTGAGGTCATGACAGATAAGACTGAGGAACTGCTACAGATTGAAGAAGACTAAAGAGACATGGCCACTACTTGCAGCATGCAATCCTGCATTACATCCTAGACCATGAAAGAAACAATTGGCACATTTGAATGGAGTGTGTGGATTCAATGGTAGTGTTATATCAATGTCTTCTCTTGATTTTGTGTTTGCCTATGTAGGAGACTATCTTTGTTTTTAGGAAATACATACTAAAGTATTGATGAGTAATGTTACATGATGTTTGAAACTTACTCTCTGAAATGGTTCGGAGAAAAAATTACACATGCACAGGAAGAAACAGAGGGAGGGAAGAAGAGAAGAATAGAGAGAGATAAAAAATAAGAAAAGCATAAGTGACACAACAAAAGATTGGGGGGGAACATGAACAAACATTTCACACAGGAGGATATACGTGTGGCCAATAAAGCCATGATGGCATTTGACAACATAGATGATCCCAAGACCACAATGAGGTACCACTTTGCATCTGTGTAACTGCCACAAATTTAAAAATTTGAAAATATCAATTGTTAGAGAGGATTTGGTTCCCAATGATTCATTATAAATTTTCGGAGAGCACATAATTGGTTGCCAGCGCTCTAAATAACATCTTCTCATTATCTCAAAAAATTGATCATTTGCATATCCCATGACCCAGCAATTCCAGCCCTACGTACATATCTAAGAAAATTTCTAGGGCTGACCCCGTGGTTCACTCGGGTGAGTGAGGCGCTGGGAGCGCAGCGGTGCTGGGAGCACCGAGGCCGCAGGTTCGGATCCTATATAGGGATGGCCAGTGCACTCACTGGCTGAGTGTGGTGTGGGCGACACCAAGCCAAGGGTTATGATCCCCTTACCAGTCACGACATGATTCATTATAAATTTTCGGAGAGCACATAATTGGTTGCCAGCGCTCTAAATAACATCTTCTCATTATCTCAAAAAATTGATCATTTGCATATCCCATGACCCAGCAATTCCAGCCCTACGTACATATCTAAGAAAATTTCTAGGGCTGACCCCGTGGTTCACTCGGGTGAGTGAGGCGCTGGGAGCGCAGCGGTGCTGGGAGCACCGAGGCCGCAGGTTCGGATCCTATATAGGGATGGCCAGTGCACTCACTGGCTGAGTGTGGTGTGGGCGACACCAAGCCAAGGGTTATGATCCCCTTACCTCACGACAAAAAAAAAAAAAAAAATTCTAATACGCTAACACCTGTGGATATGTACGATATGTTCATAGCAGTAATACAACAGGAAAAACCTGGAAAGAACATAAATGCCCACTGTGGAAGAGTGGGTAAATGAAGTGTGGTACATTCGCACCATGGAACATTGTACAGCAACTAAAACAAAAGAACTATAATATGGAAGAATTTTAGCAATATAATACGAGATGAAAAAGGAAGCCATTCACCAATCATATACAGCATGATATCATTTTTGCAAAGTGAAAACAATTAAATTTTTTTAAAAAATGGTAAATATATAGTAGATTCAGAAAACTGTATAAACAGAGTGCAAGAGGTGATAGTGGACACATGGAATGTGTGTGTTTTTTTCACCATAGAGAACACCCTGCCTTAAAGGTGAATCGATGTTTCTAACTATAGAAACTGAATGTTTTTGATAACTTTTAATTAACAAGCTTTTTCTTTAGCTTGTATTAATCAAGTTTCTAAAGTCTTAGGGTTCAGCCTTATCCAGTATACATATTGCACTGATTTGGCCAGTAGTTTTTTTTATGGTGAACAAAATATGAAATCTTGTATTTATACACTAAAATATGAGACCCATGAAGACAGAAATCTTTGTCTTTTGTGGTTACTATTGTATCTCCAAGGCCTAGAAGAGTGTCTGGTACTTAGAAGACAATCAACAAATAATATTTACCAATAGGTAATAATATTGAATGAATGAAAACCTGTAGTCACCGAAATCAAAGGGTATCATTGCAGTAACACTAAATGTCCAGTTGGTAGAGCTCATGTTGCATTTTGTTAACTGTGCGACAAAGCAAGAATTGAAAATTTTTTGATGAATGTTTCCATATCCTTAGGTGAATTTTAGGTGGTCCCGTAGGAACTCTGTAATAAGATTGGATTTTATTTGAATTGTATTAATTATTACAGAACTGCAGCCTTTTTAGTGTGGTATTTATTCATGCTTAACAACTTTCTAATAGAAAATTTAAATCATTTGTTCTTGGGCTAATGTCAAGTGAAAAGTTTTTCCTGTATATGCAATTCAATTAGATTGCTAAGTTTATTGCATTTATTTCTGGGTAAAAAAAAGAAAACCTTAAAAGTGTCAAAGAATGAGATAAATCTGTTTAAAATAGAATATGAGGCACAAAAAAAAAGTGATAAAGAATGTAACATGAGCTCCGGATGCTGCTCCAACCTTAAAAGTGTCAAAGAATGAGATAAATCTGTTTAAAATAGAATATGAGGCACAAAAAAAGTGATAAAGAATGTAACATGAATACCAGCTATGATGATACTGTCTAAGGAAAAAAAGAACCAAAGCCATTTCCATATCATTCAGTTACAAAAGCCTGACATGGTTGTAGGTGCAGGACATTTATCTTAAATGAATTGATTTAGCTTTCTTTTTTGAGTCATTTGCAGAAAATCCTGTTAATTAGATGCTCATCCCCGAATGACTCTGTACAACTGCTGACCTGGCCCATCTCTCACCTTTCCTCATTTTGGAAACTTTCCACGGTGCTACCTGGAACTCAAGATGTATCATCTGCAAAATTCTTAGGTCCTTCACCTCTTCTCTGAACTTTCCTTTTACTGTTTTGCTCGGTGGAAGCCTGGCTCTTGTGTGAGGTCCTGCTCCCCTGCCGTCCTCCCACCTGCTGCTTTCCCTCCCCCACCCTCTGCAGTGGGTGCTGCCAGCCCTCACTGCTGTCCCCCACCATTCTCCC
>NW_007727877.1:339076-340222 GCF_000696425.1 Galeopterus variegatus | reverse complement strand
GATTGCACAATCCTTCTTGCTGAAGTCATCTATGTCTGCTTCCTCCTCCTCATTTCTTTAATATTTTTAGCTCCTGGCTCACTGTCAATTTCCCCCTAAAATTCCCGTGACAATTTTTGGTTTATTTAGTACCCAGATAGATGGTCCTTTCAACACTGTGGGCTCTTGTTTCCTTAACCTCCTCTCCTTTAAGGATCTTGCTCTCTACCCTACCTCTCACTCCCATGGTCATACCTTTGCCCTTGTGTTTACCAGTGACCACTTTTCTGCCTTAATTTCAGTTTCAAGCACACCCTGTCTTACTGGAGCATCCGTCTTTCTAGCTCACTCTTGCTGACACCCTGTCTTTACTTTCCCAGCCCCACTGGACCTTCAATCCACTGATTTCATCAATCCTCCTCTTGACCTCTTGTGACAGCCTTGCCTGCAATAAGTTCCATGCTGTGACATTATAATAACCCCTTTGCCTTCCTCTGCATGCACTTGCTTCTTCCTTCATCACGGGTGTCTGGGAAAACCCATCCGTAGTCAAATCTCTCTGCCTACACCACGCCTGCCTTCTTGCAGCTAAGCATGACTGGATAGAAACCTACAACCGTGATGACAGGGCTCACGTTAAATTTATCACCACTAACCTTAAGGGGACCCTTTGGGCTGCCTGGAAGTTCTGCTTCGTCTTCCTAGTCCATTCATTCTCCCATTTTCTAGACAAGTGTTTTTCAAATTGTGCATTAAGAAATTTCCACAGATTAGAGCAGAACAGAACTTAATAGAGTTCATAACACATAATAAGGGTAAATGTTTCATGAAATGCTTGTTTTAGTTAGAGGTATATGTACATTTATATATACACATGTGGTGGTTTGGGATATAAAATATGCTGTGTCATTTTTTAAAAAGTTCAAGAAATACTGTCCTAGACTATTTCACATATTCTCTCTTCTCAAACTTACATCACTGCCTTCATCTCTTTACTCCCATCTGATGATTCTGCTTCCCATTTTACTGAGAAAATAGGGGGAATTGGAAGAGAATTTCTGTCTGTGTCCATTAACCTGCTGTACACAGGTTCTGCTCTCCTTTTTGTTATGGGACCGTGCCCTTTTTCTAAGCAAAAACAACAGATGGCCTAAACGGATAAAAGGT
>NW_007727877.1:331928-338140 GCF_000696425.1 Galeopterus variegatus | reverse complement strand
GTGCTCACCCATCTCTTGGACCCTGGTGGGGAGAAAAGGGCAATCCCTTTGGCCCCAACCCTCTAGGAAAAGGAAAAGCCTGTTGGGGTCCCGTGTGGCTGCCGGAGATGCCCGACATTTTGTTACTCTCTGCATCCCGGTCTAAGTAAGCCCCACCTCCATGTGTCTCCTAGATCCCATCAGTTCTCAACTTCTCATTGCTCATGAATTACCTAATAATTAGTAGGAATCTCATTCAGGCCTAATGCATCATCACTTTTCTCCTCTGTACTAGATTATTTTTATTAATATCAAACATTCTGCAATAGCTTCCATCTTAAAAACAAATGCTAAAACCAAACAAAACCTTTAGTGATTCCTTTCTAGCTACTGTCATTTGTTTCCCTTTGCCAAAAACTCCTATAAAGAGTTGTCTACACTTTCTGTCTCTGAGGATTCTGCTCTCATTTTCCTTTGTCCTTACTTCAGTGAGGATTTTATCCCCACTATTCTACCAAAACCTTTTAATCAAGCTTATCAGTGACCTTCACTTTCTTAATCTAATGGGCTTTTCTGAGACCGCGCTCTCTCTCCATGTTGAAATACTTTCCCCATTTGACTTTCAGGACACCAAGCACTGCATTCCTGGCTTTCTTCATACTTTACCTCCTGCTTCACAGCTCATTCCTTGTGAATGCTGAGATGTCCATCTTGAAGTTAGAGTGTCTGAGCTCTCAGTCCTTGGACAGCTTCTCTTGTTTATTTACACTTACCCCTTGATGATTTTATCTAGTCTATTGGTGTGAAGTACCATTTATATGCCAATGACTCTCAAATTTATAGAGCCCAGATCTGTCCCCTGAAATTCCAATTATGTCCAATTGCTTCCTCAACTTCTCCACTGGGGTGTTTAATAAGCATCTCAAATTTCAACTGAATGCCTTCCTTGCTTCTCCCATAGTCTTCCCCATCTCCATTGGTGAAAATTTCACGCTTCTGCTTGTTCAGGGCAAAATCTTGGTGCCAGCCTTGGCCCCGCCCTTTCTTTTCCATAATACATCAGGTTTATGTCACCAAATCCCATTGTCTCTATCTTTAAAATAAAATCTGGGCTCAACCACTTTTTACCACCTCCACAGCTTCCACTCTGGAGTGAGCCACTGTGTGTGGTTGGTATTGGGGATATAAAATGGAAAGACACACTTGATTGAACTCATCTGATTAATAATTACAATACCACAGATTAGCATTATAATAAAGGAATAATCAATGTAGGGTGAGACATGGGATTGAGTAAAGCTTTGTAAATAACATGGAATTTGAACTGGTCTTAAAGGGTGAGTAGAAGTTAGGCAGGTATCTACAAGTGAGAAAAGGTCAGGCAGAGAGTAGCATATGCAGGGAATGAGTGTATGGCATGACCTGGGGATGGTAAGGGATTTAATAAAGTTGAAAACATTTTCTGTTATTTCCACACTCTGAATGCAATTAGAGGAAGACTTGAAAGAGCCCGTGTAGATGTTTTCATGAGGCATTTTAAGTTAATTCAGTGACAATTTTGAAGGCCAAGTGTGGGTCAAACATGTGTTATATATAAGTCACATCTGTGATGTGTTGATGAATGACTTCCCGACTGTCAAACCAAATAGCCCTGATGTTTATTCTTTAAACCTATATATAATACAGTACATTCTACCCAAAGGTTTGAAACAAATACAAACACATTGACCCTGACTGATATTTTACTGTTGATAAATTCGGCAAGTGTTCATTGAACGTCTTCAATACACCAGACACTGCATTGGGTGTTGTAAGGGATAAAAAGAGTCAAAAGTTGTGTTCTTAAGGGCCTTAATGTGCTTTTAAGGAGTAATATGATAAAAACAAATAGACCAGAAGGCCAGAAAGAATATATTCTAACTAAATGTGCATTTTAAGAAGTGTTGAAACAATAAATAAAACACTAAGAACAATTAATTGGCAAATTTATAAACACTTGCATTTCCCAGCCCACAAAATTAATCTATCAATGAGAGAAAGCTCTGGCATGGAAATTTACTTTTACCTCTTACCTTATCCTTTCAGAAGTGTCTTTCTTCTTGTTCAAGGTCAGTCTCTCACCCTAGTCCCTTGATCAGTTTCTGTGGTCTCCTCCGGGATGTTGCTTCATCATTTATTCACTCACTTATTTGTTTATTGGATGCCTATGTGTCAGGCACTGTGCTGAGACTAGGGAGAAGAAAAGAAAAAAGCACAATCTAAGGTCAGAATCTAGTGAGCTTTCCTTCATCTTTCATCTTTTTGTTTTCAGCGGTTTCTTCTCCCCAGTTCCCAACATGCTCACCACTCTTCTGTCTTCAAATAATGTTTTCCTGTGCTCATGGAACCACCAGTTCTCCTTCCTGCCCACCTCCAATATGGCCCTACTTCTCCTCTTCCCTTCTCATTGTGGCATCTTTAAGGGTCATCCTGCACTCACTGGTGCCTCTTCCTCACCCGCCTTTCAACTTATCAACTCTGCAACGTGGCTTTAGCCCCATCGTTCCACTGAATCCTCTCTGCCAACATCGGCCACAACAGCATTCACCTTGCCAAATCCATTGGTTATTTTCCTGCCTTTATCTTTTTTGGACTATTCGGCTGCCTTTTCACTAGTGATTTCTTTCTCCTTCCAACTCTGTGCCCTTGGTGTTCGTGAACTACTCCCCACTGGTCATGCAGCTTCTTCCTGCTCCCTTTGGCCATCTGCCTGGACTCCTCCTCCTTTGCCTCCTCTATTACTCTGAGCTCCGCTCTTGGTTCTTTGCTTCTTGCTCTGAACATGCTCTCCTTAAACAATCTCTTTTACTTTTATGGTCTTAGATTACCCACCGTGATGAAAAGAGCCTGGGTTAAATGTCAAACTGCCTGCTGCATGTATGCACTTATATATCAAACCGTCCACTGGTTATAATGATTTGTCTCCCAGATATCTAAACTCCACATCTTATGGTCTTAGATTACCCATCATGATGAAAAGAGCCTGGGTTAAATGTCAAACTGCCTGCTGCATGTATGCGCTTATATATCAAACCGTCCACTGGTTATAATGATTTGTCTCCCAGATATCTAAACTCCACATGTTGAAACTGGAACTCATTTTTCTTCCCCATTCTACCTCAAACCTGCTCCTTCCCACCATTTCATTACCTTCCTCTTTCTCTCCTTTGACCCCACATTCCATCAATCACCAAGCCCTGCTGATCCTACATATATTTGTTTCCTGAATTGATTCCCTCCCCTCTACCTCTAGCACCACTGCTCTGGTTCAGGCCACCATCATCCTTGCTTATATCACTTAAGCTTTTCAGCCTGTGTTTTTCCTGAACTGCACAAACTTTTATTTTAGTACATTCAATTTTAAAAATAAATGATCTATTTATATGTCTTTTTAAAAAAAATTTAGTAGAAAGTAAATTTTGTGAGGACAGGGACCATGCTTTATTCATCTTTGTACTCCTGGTGCCTAACTGAGTACCTGGCACATAGTAGGCTTTGAACTTAAATGTAACTAAGACTTTCCCACTTAGTTGCAAGCTACAAGCATCAGTACATCGCAACATGCTTGGCCTTTCCCAATTATGAAACAAACATTGACTGAGTGCTTCCTGTGTGTGAGCCCTGGGCAAGAGTGAGCACACTGTGTTCTGGGAACTGCAAGTGGACTAATTTGGCCATAGGGTAGTGTGGAAGGAGGGCAGTGGGAGGATGGAACTGGAGGAGTAATTCAGGCCAGATCATGAAGGGCCATGCGTACAAGGGCTTTGTTTAAAAAGAACATTCAATGGCAGAATGAAAAAGGATGATGGTGGCCAGATTGAAAGCACAGAAGTCTTTCATAAAAGCAAATTTGTTATTTTAATCATTATGATGTGTCTACTTGGCTTGTACTAACTTTCCAATAGCAGATTGTTGCTTTATTTAATGAATTGTGTTCATTCGTACATTCATTCCATAATCCTTATTAGTGATGATTAGGTGCCAAATATATTTACAGTATTTTGGGGATCCTAGAGTAATAGACACTATTCCTAGCCTCAAATAACTCATGGTTTAGTGGTCGTACTGGGCACAGTAATGGACATATGTGATTCATTAGTGGCATCATGGGAGGGGTGAGCACAGGCTACTTAAGGAGCATAGAAAGGGAATGACATCTTATATGGAAGTCAGGGGAGCCAGAGGAGGCATCCGGAGCAGTGGTTCTGAGCTGAATTCTGAAGGATGAGTAAGAATTAGCCTCTTGAATAAGCTGGAAGCCTGCCAGGCTACTCCAGGAAGTGGGAACAGCTCATGCAAAGGCCCAGATGGGACAGCTGAGTTTCTAGTGGCTGGAATTTATGGTGCTACTGGGAGTAAAACCAGGGATGAGGTAGAAGGGGTAAGCAGGCACTCCATGTAAAAGTGTAAATTTTGTCTCAAGGGAGATGGCACAGAAGGAAGTAGAATTCTGACCCTCTTTCCTTAATGGATTAGTTAGAGCAGAGTAATAACTATACTACATATTTAAGAAACTGAAGTGTAAACAGTAAGACAAAATAGTGACAAAATCATCAGGGCTTTCTGGTTGAAATATTCTTAAATAAGAAAGGTTAGTGAGTCTTTTTCTAGTTGCCAATCCATCTTTCTTGATTTGGATCTGTTTCTGGCTCATACACAAAAATTGAATCCAAGAAATCCTGTAATTTCCCAGAGGGCCAATAGTTCCTGTAATAACTATTCTTATGACATTTCCTGGGTATGATAAACTTTCTAGTCCCATATTTATAGATTTATAAGTCAAAGATTTTCTTCACAGATTTTCTTCAACTTGAGCCCTCAGACTACTGTGCTACATGCCTCACAGCAAGATAATGATTAGCTGACAGAGAAAGTAAGGGGGTCTCTAATGTGGCATTTCCTGTGTACTCTCTTCTCCCATGCAAGCAGATCTGGTCAAAGCTTTATTTTTTATTCCAGAATAACTTAGGTTCTTCAGAATACTGCACAACATGCCTCAAAACAAAATAATTGCTGACCTAGTGAAAGTGGCCAGGATGACTCTACTGGTTACATATTTCTGCCATCGGGCTGAGAGATGTGGCCTTGTCAGACAAGGAGGAAGAAAGAATATATCTTTAGAATTGAATAGATGTGCAGCATCCTGAGAATGATTTTATTTTCTGTACTGTGTTTCACTATTGCTAGAGAATTAGAACATGATCTTTTCAGGTGGAAAGAACATCATTTGTTTGCTAGTTATTGGTGAATATCTCTTCTAATTGACTTTTGGGACTTAGGAAGAAGCTGAACTCTTTCCTTTTCTGTAAGATAAAACTTTGTATGCTTAGATTCTTGAGTACATTTTGGTTTCTTTTCTATCTGGATGACTTTTTTTTTTTTTGGCCTAGAATTAGTCTATTTTTATTGAGTACTATTGCCTTATGCACATACAGTTACAAGTATCCCAAGATGTAGAACACAATGTTGCTTAAAGGTATAAAATTCTTTTTTATTTAAATTTTAAATATTTTATTATGTCTGCAAATAAGTTGTTACATTTTCCTTAACATGTTGACTGTACTTTGGCCAGTGGAAACCAATTAGTAAATGAATAATATATAATTTTTAAAATTAAAAAAATAGTTCTTATCTTTCAAAACAGACTTATGGAAAAAGTTGAGATGATAGTACAGAATTCCCACATTCTCCTTCACCCAGTTTTCTCTTTTATTAACATCTTCATTAGTATGGTACATTTGTTACAATCAATGAATGAATCAATACTGATGCATTGTTATTAACTGAAGTTCATAGTTTATTCAGATTTCCTTAGTTTCTATCTACTATCCCAGATACCACATAACATTTAGTTGTCGTGTCTCCTTAGGCACCTCTTTGCTGTAACAGTCCCTTAATCTTACTTTATTTTAGATGACCTTGACAGTTCTGAGGTGCACTGGTCAAACATTTTGTAGGATACCTGTGGAATTTGTCTGATGTTTTGCTCATGTCAGACTGGGGTTATCATTCTTTCAGCATGAGTTTTTGTTACAATCAATGAATGAATCAATACCGATGCATTGTTATTAACTGAAGTTCATAGTTTATTCAGATTTCCTTAGTTTCTATCTACTATCCCAGATACCACATTACATTTAGTTGTCGTGTCTCCTTAGGCACCTCTTTGCTGTAACAGTCCCTTAATCTTACTT
>NW_007727877.1:330561-331520 GCF_000696425.1 Galeopterus variegatus | reverse complement strand
ACATTTAGTTGTCGTGTCTCCTTAGGCACCTCTTTGCTGTAACAGTCCCTTAATCTTACTTTATTTTAGATGACCTTGACAGTTCTGAGGTGCACTGGTCAAACATTTTGTAGGATACCTGTGGAATTTGTCTGATGTTTTGCTCATGTCAGACTGGGGTTATCATTCTTTCAGCATGAGTTTTTATTGTGCTGTTCACCTCAGTGACCTGGCTCTGGTAGTGTTTGCTAGTTTTCTGCACTGAAAAGTGACTCTTTCCCCCGTTCCCATACTGTACACTTTGGAAGTGAGTCACTATGCATAGTTCACACGCATGCAGTAGGAATTTATGCTCCCTCTCCTCGAGGGTAGAGTTATCTTCATAAATTATTTGTAATTCTTCTGCAAGGGAGATTTGTCTCTTTCTCCCATCTATTTATTTATTAAGCAATTTATTTATATCAGCATTAATTTATGGCTGTTTATTTTCTACTTTGGTTTATAATCCAGTTTTACATTATTTTGTTGCTCAAATTGTTTCAGTTTTGGCCATTGGGAGCTCTTTCAGTTGGCTTCTGTGTTCCTTTGATGTATTCCCACCAATGTGGGTTTTGGGGATTTTTTTTAGCACTTCCTTACTTTCTGGCCTTTTAAGACGCTCCAGGCTCATTTTGTATGCTCCCTGCCCCAGTTATTGAATCAGGCATTTCTCCAAGCCACCCTGGTTCCTTTTACTGGAGAACGGTACTAGGAAGACCTGGGTGCTCATTGGGCTCACTGTTACCTGGGTGTCTTTGCTTTGAGGCCTCTCAACTGAAAGAGCAAGGAAATGTATGTCTGTGTGCTAATCCATGTATATAAACATATCTATAAATAGTTCTATGTATAAACATCTGTATCTATATTGAATTAAACATGAGTTCGTACTTATGTCTCCAACTCTAGTCCATTACCACATGGACCATTTTAGTCTTCTAGCC
>NW_007727877.1:327193-329371 GCF_000696425.1 Galeopterus variegatus | reverse complement strand
ATAGTGCTTATGTGCAGTTCCTTTTGCCTCTAGTCTTACAGACTCCACTCATTTCTAAAAATACTTAGGTCAGCACCCTTTCCCCCCATCCTCTTTACTGAGATTGTTTTATACATTTCTTTTTTATTTTTATTTTTTAAAAAGATGACCGGTAAGGGGATCTTAACCCTTGACTTGGTGTTGTCAGCACCACGCTCACCCAGTGAGCAAACCGGCCATCCCTATATGGGGATCCGAACCCGTGGCCTTGGTGTTATCAGCACCGCACTCTCCCGAGTGAGCCACAGGCCGGCCCGTTTTATACATTTCTAATGTAGTTAGATTCTCTTGTCACAATCTGTGTTCCTTCCTGGGATCTCCCAACTTGCTAAATGGTTGTTTTTAATTTGCATACATTAAAGTTTGGGTTTTGTGCTGCAAAGTCCTGTAGGTTTTGAGAAATACATACGGTCCTATACCACCATAGTTTCACTGCCCTAACAAATCCCATTCTTTATCTATCAAACCTCTCTTCCCTATCAACCCCCAGCAACCACTGACATTTTTAGTCTCGATGGTTTTGCCTTTTCCAGAATGTCATAAAATTGAAATAATACAGTATGTAGCCTCCTCAGACTGGCTTCTTTCACTTAGCAATATGCATTTAAGTTCCACCTTTTTTTTGGTGGCTTGATAGCTTATTTCTTTTCATTGCTGACTAATATTCCATTATATGGATGTACCACTGTTTGAATCTCCATTTTCTTATTGAAGAACATTTGGTTACTTCCAGTTTGGGGTGGCTATGAATAAGGCTGCTTTTGTCATTCATGTGTAACTTTTTTGTGTGGATCTAAGCCTTCATATCATTTGGGTAAATATCTACATATGTGATTACTAGATCATAAGACAAGGCTATGTTTAACTTTGTAAGAAACTGCAAATCTGTGTTCCAAAGTGGCTATACCATTTTGCTTTCTCCAAGAGCAATGAATTAGAGTTCCTGTTGCTATGCAATCCTTGCTGGCATTTATTATCAGGTGTTTTTTTTTTTTTTTTTTCTTTTTAATTTAACCATTTTAATAGCTGTAGCCATATCTCATTATTGGTTTAATTTAAAATTCTCTAAAGACAAATGACAGTGGGCATCTTTTCATATGCATAACTTCCATTTGTCAATCTTCTTTGGTAAAGTGTCTGTTCAGATCTTTTGTCCTCCTCCTTTTTTTNTTTTTTTTTTTTTTTTTTTTTTTTCTAATTTAACCATTTTAATAGCTGTAGCCATATCTCATTATTGGTTTAATTTAAAATTCTCTAAAGACAAATGACAGTGGGCATCTTTTCATATGCATAACTTCCATTTGTCAATCTTCTTTGGTAAAGTGTCTGTTCAGATCTTTTGTCCTCCTCCTTTTTTTAATTGTTGAGTTTTAAGGTTCTTTGTATATTTTGGATACAAGTCAGATAAGTGTTTTATAAATATTTTCTCCCAGTCTGTGTCTTGTGTTTTCATTTTCTTAAGTGTCTTTCACATAGCAGAAGTTTTTTTGTTTGTTTTTTGTTTTCTGGTGGCTGGCTGGTACAGGTATCGAACCCTGGACCTTGCTGTTATCAGCACCATGCTCTAACTAACCAAGCCCAGAAGTTTTCAATTTTAATAAAGTCCAACTTGTCATTTTTTTCTTTCATGGATTGTGCTTATGGTGTTGTATTCAAAAACTCATTACTAAATTCATGATCACCTGTCTGGGAAAGACTCAGGTATTCTGATTCAGCCTAATGACCTATCCACAATATCATCTGTGTCTGGGCTATAAATGCCATTTTGCCAACCTGTGGGCCAGTCTCCTCTTGGAGCCTCTCTCTGTTCTGACATCAGCAGATGTATGAGGAAAAAAGCTGGAAAGTTGGCTGAA
Source organism: Galeopterus variegatus (assembly GCF_000696425.1). Classification (NCBI taxonomy): domain Eukaryota; kingdom Metazoa; phylum Chordata; class Mammalia; order Dermoptera; family Cynocephalidae; genus Galeopterus; species Galeopterus variegatus. The sequence continues at coordinate 327,476 of NW_007727877.1, read as the reverse complement.
AACATTGCTGCTTTTGCCAGGAGTTGACTCTTGAGACTGCCTATTTTGGGATAAGGGGAGAAATTACTGTAAAAAACAAAAACAAACAAAAAAAAACTTGCTTCTGTCAGAAAAACTAAAAACAAATATACTAAATTTTTGAAGGGTATATCTCACTCAAAGAGCTGAGCATACTAACATGAGTTCGTACTTATGTCTCCAACTCTAGTCCATTACCACATGGACCATTTTAGTCTTCTAGCCTGGCTTGTCTGTTAATTCCCGCTCCAGCAGTGAGGGAACA
>NW_007727877.1:320826-326811 GCF_000696425.1 Galeopterus variegatus | reverse complement strand
TGGCTGAAAACATTGCTGCTTTTGCCAGGAGTTGACTCTTGAGACTGCCTATTTTGGGATAAGGGGAGAAATTACTGTAAAAAACAAAAACAAACAAAAAAAAACTTGCTACTGTCAGAAAAACTAAAAACAAATATACTAAATTTTTGAAGGGTATATCTCACTCAAAGAGCTGAGCATACTACTAAAAACATAGATATAAAAGTTCATAAGAAACACTTCGTTTTTTATGACAATGTAATTCTCATTTTTTCAGGTGCCATATCAAAATGTATTTGTTTCTCTTCTGGTTTTATGAGTACTGAAACATCCATGTAATATAGCTACCTGGGTGAATATTATCAGAAATCTTAGAGTTTACTATATTTAGCAGTAAAAGTCTGACTATTAAGATATAACATTTAACCAAATAACATAGGTTTTATATTTTTAACATTCCTCAAAAGAAACCTAAATATCAAAGACTTTTAAGATATTTAGTTGTCTAGTCAGTTCCACTGGTCCATGTGTCTGTTTTCATTCCAGTACCATGCTGTTTTGATTACTATGGCTTTGTAGTATATTTTTAAGTCAGGTAGTGTAAATAACTCCACTTATCTACAGCCAATTGATTTTTGACAAAGTCATCAAGAACACACATTGTGGAAAGGATAGCCTCTTCAATAAATGGTTCTGGGAAAGCCAGATATTCATATGCAGAAGAAGGAAACTAGACCCTTATTTCTCACCATATACCAAAATCAGCTCAAAATGGATTAAAGACTTAAATGTAAGACCTGAAACTATAAAAGCTACTAAAAGAAAACATAGGGTAAACATGCCAAGACATTGCTCTGGGCAAAAATTTTATGGAGAAAGACTTCTGAAGCACAAACAACAAAAGCAAAAATAGATATATGGGACTACATCAAACTAAAAAAGCTTCTGCACAACTAAAGAAACAATCAGCAGCATTAAGAAGCAACCAGCAGAGTGGGAGAAAATATCTGCAAATTATTCATCTGACAAGGAATTAATATCCAGTGTATACAGGGAACTTAACTCAACACCCCCAAAAAAGAAAACCCAAATAATCTGATTAAAAAATGGGCAAAGGACCTGAATAGACATTTCTCAAAAGAAGACATACAAATAGCCAGCAAGTATATGAAAAATGCTCAACATCACTAATCATCAGAGAAATGCAAATCAAAACCACAAAAAGATGTCATCTTACACTGGTTAGAAGGGCTATTATCAAAAAGACAAAAAATAACAAGTGCTGGCAAGGATGCAGAGAAAAGGTAACTCTTATACACAGCTGCTGGGAATGTAAAGTAGTACAACCTTTAAGGAAAACAGTATGGAGTTCCTCAAAAAACTAAAAATAGATCTCCCATCTAATCAAGCAACCTCCCTACTGGGTATTTTTCAAAAGGAAAGGAAATTAGCATGCCAAAGAGGTATCAGCACCCCCATGTGTATTGCAGCACTATTCATAATAGGCAAGATATGGAATCAACCTAGGTGTCCACTGACCGATAAATAGATAAAGAATATGTGGCATATATACAAAATGGAATACTACCCAGCCATGAACAAGAATGGAATCCTGTCATTGCAGCAACATGGATGAGCCTGGAAGACACATTGAGCAAAATAAGCCAGGAACAGAAAGAGAAATACCACATGTTCTCACTCATGTTGGAGCTAAAAATGATAATAATAAGTTGAACTTTTAGAAGTAGAGAGTAGAATTGTGGTTACTAGAGGCTGGGAAAGGGCAGAGAAGTGAAGAGAGGTTGGTTGGTGGGCACAAAATTACAGATAGGAGAAATGAGATCTAGTGATATACAGTAGTGCTAGGCAAATATAATTAGCAATAATTTACTGTATGTCCTTAAATGGCTAGAAGAGAGATCAAATATTCTCATCCTAAAGAAATGATAAAGTTTTGTGATAATAAATATGCTAATTACCCTGATTTGGTCATCACACATTGTGTACACATATTGAAACATAACTCTTTACCACATAAATATGTACAATCAATACATGTCAATTAAAAAAATTTTCTTTAAAGTAAAAAAAAAAAACAAAACATTTCCAGTAAAAAATAAAAATCTTGTTTTTGTTAAAGATGGGTAGGCTTATTTTTTAAAATGTTAAATAATAAAGCAGAATTCTCCACACAAAAATGCATTAATAACCCTAGAAGATTTAGTAAAAATGTCAGGTCAATTAGTTTATATGAAGTATGTTCGTATAGCTGCTACTCCGTAAATCTCAAATTTAGCATGTCCCAAACTGAACCAGTTGACTTCTTTAGTTTCTCCCTCTACTTTGAAAGAAGCATTAACATTTTCCAACCTCTAAAGGAAGGTAGCACAATAATTGGGAAAGTGCATGGGCCTTCTGATGCAGGTGGTACTGGGTTTGCAAACCAGCTTTAAGACCTTTGCAAGTTAGTTAAATTCTCTGAGCCTCAGTTTCCCTATCTGAGAAAATGGAACAATAATTCCAACCTCACAGAGTTGTGATGAGGATTAAAGGAGCTATCAGATGTAAAGCAAGCAATAAAGAATACTGAGTAGTTATTGAGAGAAATTCTGACATATTCTTTTACTCTCCCTCTTGCTTTCTTCTTTGACAGAGTCCTGTGACTTCTTTTCTTAAAAATATTTCATAGATACCTTAGCTTATTACATTATACTTGGGTTACTGCAAATATCTCTTGGCTGGTAACTGTCTCTTCTCTTCCCTTCGACAAATCATTTCTTAATATCGAAAGGTAATTCTGAAGTCTGAAGTCTTCTTAGAACGCTGATTTTTATATTCCATTTCCCTGCTTGAACCTTACCTTATTGACCTCCTAATTTTTTCAGAATCATGTCTCTGTAGAGGAGGCAGTGTTTTATTGTGGAAAGAGTGCACATTTTGGTTCAAACAAAAGCAGAATCGAACCCTGGGTAAAACATCTACAAGAAGTCGAACAAGTAACCTAAACTTTCAGTCTCAGTTGACTGAACTATAAAATAATGTCTATTTGTGCAGTAAATGATTAACTCAGCAGGTCTTACTGTCTAAATCCTGCACATTCCAAAGAGGGGTTTAGTCCTTGACCTATTCCTAGGAGATAATCTCTAAGCTCTTTGAATATCCTGCCTGTTAAGTGTTTTAGTTCACCTAAGGCTATGGACCACACCAAGTAGTTTATGCTAATAATGTGATTTATATGCGTTTAAATCTGAGGATAGTCTTGAAGACTCCCAAATGTACTACTTCTCAGAATTTTTGCAAGAATTAAATGAGATATATCATATAAAGCATTTGGACAGAGAGTAGGGTGTTTCTTTCCTCGTGGTCTTTGTAATTCCTTCCCTTATTTATTTAGTCTTATACTGTCTGCTCCCTTGCCTTTACCTTCTGTGACATTGAGGCTGTATTTATCACTGGCTGTACACATTTGATACCTACGTATTCTTTGACTGTGCTGTCCTGGACTATGCTCCAGGTGGACCACCCTTGTTTTCCATTTTGTCCCAGCAAAGCTTATGTATTGAAGTCCTTTCTGCTCTGTGGATCCTCCACTGACTACTCCAGTCTGGGCTAGTTTCTTTGCTTCCTGAATTTGTATTGTACTTTTAACTGGTAATATGAATGGCTGCTGTCTTGTGCACCTACACAGAAAACTGGAGGGACAGACTATGTTTTATTTCTCTTGGTTTCCCCCTTGGTAGGTAGGTGCTCAGTAAATGTTGATTTATGACCTTACTTATAGCTTCATTTTTGAGCTCAAGCACTCTTAGGAGTATGTAACTTTAACTTAGGTTAAATGTACATTGCCCTTGCACTGAGTTACTTAAGTACTTTTAATGTTAGGTCTTTTTTCCCTGTGCTCTTTTCCTCTTCTTCTGTGGGCCACACAGGTGTTGCAGCAGCAAAGGCAGTTTGCCCAACTCTCCTTCACTCCCATGGCTCTAGAAGTCCCAGACAGCACATGCATCACCTGTGTGGGGCTGTGCATTCTGTGTGGGGCCAGATGGGCCACTGTGGACAAGCGTCTGATGCCAGTTTATTGAACAGTCTCAGTCCTTAGGGCATAACCATGCAACGCCTTTTGTTCCCCAATAACTGCCTTCCAACTTGGCCATGTTGAGTCCCTTTTCATTGGGGAGCAGTTCCTTTAATTGCAACATGGCCAGATTTCTTTACTTTCAGTTATTTTTTTTAAAAAAAGTCATTTTATCCCTATGCAGTTTAAAATTTCAGGGTCAACCTAAATCAGAGCTTTCCTCCTCTCCCACCAACAAAGGCTAAACCTGTCACTGGCTCTACCAAGGTTGTAGTCTTCTCCCTGATTGGCAAATACTGTTTTGTTGGTTACCACTGACTTGCTATTGACCATATGTCTAAAAGCACCTGTGTAAACGTTGTCTCTCTCATGGCAGGCGCCTATGGGTCCTTCGGAGGGTCTCATGGGGTTCCCTCACATGGGAGCATGACTGGCTTTGTTGGCAGGGAACTCTGGGAACCTAGTGACAAGGGGCCTTGCACTTAGAACCCCTTGAAGTTTAATGTTCCACAGCCACCATCTTGAAATTCTTAATAATTTTACCTTTGAATTGTTTTTCTTTAATTTATTTTAACAATTACTTGTATATATTTGTGGGGTACAGTGTGCTGTTTCAACACATGTATATATTGCACAATGATTACTTTGAATTCTGTTTTGTAAGTGAAGTCCAACAGGACAAAGGAGCGAGCATGGGGCAGGAGGGCTTGGAGCCTTAGCTCATTTGTGGTCCTGTTCTCACAGTCTCCCTGCCTCCCCTGGGCAAGGCCTCCATCCCGTTCACAGTTCCCTAGTTCCTAGGGTTCTGCCTCACCTCCCCACCCAGCACCTGTCTGGCTACTGCTCCCACCTTCTGCCCAGGGCCATGACAGGGTCACATTGGTGGTAGGAGGGGTTTGGGGGAGATCTGAATTCTGCCATCTCCTGGACACCGGCATGGGGATGGTCAGGGTGGGGTGGGGAAAAGAGGTGCTTTTGGTGGGTGACTTGGCAGGGGGCCTCCTCATCCAGGCACCAAGAGCTTCCCTGTGCAGAGGTTGTGATCCCTGGGGGTCACTCTTCAGGTGTATGTTGGAGCCAAGGAAGCACATGGGAGGGGAGATTAACACTCCATCCAGCATTTTCATGGCCCTGGAAGAGCTTGGACTCCATCTCCTCTGCCCCCATAGCCTTACCTCTGTCTCTACAAAAGGAGATCAATCCCTATCGCCTGGGAGGCCCTCTTGCAACTCAGATTAAGCCCACCTACCTTCTTTGGGATGTCTTCTCAACCCCAGGGGAACTGGGGTATGCTTGTTATGTCAACTGGTGGGAGTGCAGGCGGTTCCGGTTTTCCCTGTCTCAATTTCACCATCTCCCCATTCTTTCTCCTCCCTGCTTGGATTTACAAGCACAAATCTTGAACTTCCCAAAGGCCACCACCTGTACCTTTCATCTCTCAGTCCTCTTTATATGGATGGGGTGTTATGGTGATGAGGAGGGGTGGCTGGTGGTAGGTTGCCACTCAGTGATCCCTGAGAGAGGATGGTTAGCTGTCTCTAAGATTTGGTGACTTACCAGCATCTCTTTGAACCTAGATTGTGGGGTACAATCTTGGGCTTTAGCTGCAATTTTGGGCAAAAGGAAAAGTTCCTCTTGGCATTCTGTTGACAAAGAATGGAATATAAACATTGGATATTACCAGCTTTATCATCAAAGGCATTTTGAAATTCACCAGGGAAATCACAAACTTTCAGTACCCTTTGAAGGGCAAATCCCACATAAGCTAATAGTAACATTAATAGCTTCCATTCATTGCATGCTTACTACATGCTAGATATTACATTATGTACTCCACTTTTCACACACGCACACTCATGCACACACATACATAAACATGAGGCTCAAAGGAGTTAAACACTTTGTTCAAAGTCACATACAGCTGTTAAGTG
>NW_007727877.1:320556-320790 GCF_000696425.1 Galeopterus variegatus | reverse complement strand
AGCCCACCTACCTTCTTTGGGATGTCTTCTCAACCCCAGGGGAACTGGGGTATGCTTGTTAGGTCACCTGGTGGGAGTGCAGGCGGTTCCAGTTTTCCCTGTCTCAATTTCACCATCTCCCCATTCTTTCTCCTCCCTGCTTGGATTTACAAGCACAAATCTTGAACTTCCCAAAAGGCCACCACCTGTACCTTTCATCTCTCAGTCCTCTTTATATGGATGGGGTGTTATGGT
>NW_007727877.1:213630-320115 GCF_000696425.1 Galeopterus variegatus | reverse complement strand
ATCCAGCCAGGAATTGTGCCTCAGACCCTCCAACTCTAAAGCACAACTCCTAACCACTACATAATGCCGCCAAGGACAGAACCTAAACACTTACAATTAAAAACATTTGCTCACATAAGAGAAAGACAATGGTAACCAATTAAGGACACATTTCTTTGAAGGAAAGACTAAAAATATCGCTCACACAGTATTTCCTTTAAGCCATCATACTATGATTAAATTAAATGCTTGTAAGTCCTATAGACTATTTCGCTTCTTGACCATAGGATTTTGTCCATAAAAGTTTAAGAGAAAGCTGGATTTTTTTTTCCTTTAAAAGAAATAAACTTTAGGAATTGCCTGAAGAAAATATACACATGAAAATTATTAGGATAGTAATGGTTTCTATAGTAGAAATAAATCTAGAGTTTTCCAATAGCAAGAGTGCTTCATCTCTTAGAGCAGACATTTCACTGGGGATAGAGCCAAGGTGAGTGGGCGACATATCGTACAATTTAAGTGGTCAAATGCAGTCTCTGGTGAACCATGTCTATTTACTTAAAGGCTACAGTAAAAATAGCTTTTGATGTATTTCTTAAGTTTCTTCTAGAGTTCTGCAAGCATTAATTGTTTACATTCGTTTTCTCAATAGGGAGTACAAATGGCCATTTTAAATTAGCCTGAATATTTTGATTGAGATCACTAACTACTGTTTCTCTCTGTGAATATGAACAATTGTCTACTGTCTGCTTGAAGCCTTTCTTCTTAAAAATTCTGATTTGTACAGATGGTTTTCATTACAGCCTGGCTACTAGGTCCCTCTGGATGTCCTTTGGGAAGGTGTATAGCATGGTGGCTTTGGCATCAGACAGACCCAGGTTCAAGAACTGGCTCCCTCAATAGCTGTGTGACCTCGAGCAGGTTGCTTATGCAGTTACTGATTTACTAATCCTGGGCTTTATGAGATGATTCTAGAATCAGATTGGTGAAGGCCTCTGAATAGGTTTTTGTGGAGAAAATGTAGTAATTAGATTCGATTTGAAGAATATTGATTCATTAACTTTCGATAAATTGCAAAAATAAAATGAAGTAGTGGAGTTTGGTTTTTCTTCGTGATGCATGTGAACAGAAAAGTTTCTCAAGTTTTATCCAAATTAAAAGACATAGACATTTTCTTCCTACATGCTTTAAAAGAAATCACTTTTTGTTCCAAGAGCATGACATTCTTGTGTACAAACAATAATGGGAGGTGTTAACTGTACAAATCTTTTCTTTTTTTACAAAACCATACAGCCGTGTACTCTAAATGGCAGTGGGTGAGGGGAAATGTACAGTCCAATTCGACTGATACAGAGGATTCATGATGTGGAGCGGCTGGCTCAGCCTTGAGTTTGTGGAGCTGCCCAATCGGCGCCTACTCTGCTATGGCTTCCTGCAACTCCCCAACGCTGTCCATGGTAATGGAGCTTCTTCACTTACTCTTTACCAGACACACTGTGCCACAAGGTATACTCGCTTGTATTTTCTTTTCCACCTATCCAATGTCTGCACACTAAGAGTCAATTAATTTGTGTATAGTACTGTAGTAAAGTACTATACTTCCAAAAGCTGTTCTTGATTACCTTAGCTCATATTAGTTTGGTTTTTTTGTTTGAATTTATGGAATTGACTGTCTATATAGGGTTATCAAACAGCAGAGAGGTCTATTGCCTGGGGAACCTCCAAACTGGTCACAGGTATAAGGACACCTTTTTTGTTTGAATTTATGGAATTGACTGTCTATATAGGGTTATCAAACAGCAGAGAGGTCTGTTGCCTGGGGAACCTCCAAACTGGTCACAGGTATAAGGACACCACCCTTCCCGGCCTCCCCATTTCACCTTCTGTAATTTGCTGGGGTATCTAGCAGCACAATGATATGATGACAGTGTAACATCTACTGAGCACTGACTACATGATAGGCACTGAGCTAAGCTCTTCCTGTGCATGTTTTTATTTAATCTTTACAACAATCCTATGTGGTGACTGTTTGTATTTTTTTCCCTATTTTACAGATGAGGAAACCAAAGCTTAGATATGTTCAGTGATCCCACATTTGCCCAAGTTCACATAGCTAGTAAGTGACAGATTCTGGATTTAAAAACAAGTTAGCCTTGTAGGTCACCAGTACCTGGGCTCTTTTCATCACTGTTGGCTTCTTTCGAGGTTTTAAGTAAGCAAAAATTTGCTCTACTGTCAAAAATAATTGGGGCCTGCTGGCTTGTACCTATCATTTATTTTTCACCATGCTGCCTTAGACAATTATTTAACTTTTCAAGACATAATTTGTTCAATTTAATACAAACTTCTATAGGGAAAGGCTCATTTTATCTATCTATCTATCTATCTATCTATCTATCTATCTATCTATTTATTATTTTAATTTTTTCCCCAAATTTTTGTATTTTATTTGCCTTCTGAACCACATGAAAGTCATTTACAGACATGCTGTCTCTTAGTCTTAAATTCTTCAGTTTTTATTTTCTAAAAATAAGACCATTCTCTTAAATCGCCACAGTACAATTACCAAAATCTGAAGATTAACATTAATACAATTCTATTATCTAACCTACAGACCTTATTGGCATTTTGCCAATTCTCTTAATTAAGTCCTTAGCAGAAGGAAATCCTATATTATGCATTGCATTTACCTCAGGGCTCTTTCACCTCCTTCAATCTTTTTTTAATTATTATTAATACAAAGCTAATTGTCACCCCTCATGCCCATGATGTGAGGGCCAGATTCATACTGGGGGCATACCCATTACCAGAAATTACTTTTGCCCCCCCCATGACCCTCACTCAATTATCCCCACCTCTCTCCCCTTCCCCCTTTCCCCACTGACTCCACGTTGTAGCCCAAGGAATGTTCTCTCCCTCTGCAAGACCAGCACACTACTGTGGTCTTTCTTTCCTTCCTTCCTTTCTCTCTTAGTTTCCACATATGAGTGAGCACATGCGGTATTTATCCCTCTGTGCTTTGCTTATTTCACTCAATATAAGTTTCTCCAGGTTCATCCATGTTGTTGCAACTTGTTGCAAATGAGAGAATTTTATTCTTTTTTATGGCAGAGTAATATTCCATGGTGTATATATACCACAGTTTCCTTATCCAATCATCCATCGATGGACACTTAGGTTGGTTGCATATCTTGGCTATTGTAAACAGAGCTGCAATGAACATGCGAGTGCAGGTATCCCTTCAACATGATGATTTCCATTCCTCTGGGTATACACCCAGAAGAGGGATTGCTGGATCATATGGAAGATCTGTCTGTAGTTGTTTGAGAAACCTCCATACTGTTTTCCATAGTGGTTGTACTAATTTACAGTCCCACCGACAGTTTAGGAGTGTTCTCTTCTCTCCAAGCCCTAGCCAGCATTTGTTATGCACCATTTTTTTGATTATAGGCAGTCTAACAGGGGTGAAATGGAATAAAGGCTTGAAACTGTAAAATTACTAAGGGAAAATATAGGTGAAACACTTCAGCAATTAGGTCTGGGCATAGGCTTTATGAACATGAGCCCAAAAGCACAAGCAGCAAAAGAAAAAGTAAACAAATGGGATTATATCAAACTACAAAGCTTCTGCACAGCAAAGGAAACAATCAACAGAGTGAAACGACAACCTACAAAGTGGGAGAAAATTTTTGCTAACTATGCATCTGACAAGGGATTAATATCCAGAATATACATAGAACTCAAGCAATTATACAGTAAAAAGACAAATAACCATATTAAAAAATGGGCAAAGGAGCTGAATAGATATTTTTCAAAGGAAGACATATAGATACATGGCCAAAAGATACATGAAAAAATGCTCAACATTGCTAGTCATCAGGGAAATGAAAATTAAAACTATATTAGGAAAGGCTTATTTTAATACCCCATATTCTCCACAATGACTAGAAAAGCACCTTGAAAATAATAACTAAAAAAGTATTAGCTATCTTTTGCCCTGTATTGATTTATTTGCCCAGATCCACTTTGAAGATACCTGTACACACAACTGTGGTGATGAGCTGACCCTAGTTCCAGACTGGTGATGTCCTCTGAATGGGTACCGCACAGCTTGCGCAATTGTCCTAGACCACTGCTATGGAATTTCTAGATGGTGCAGTGCCAATTAATGGATATATCTAAATAACATCTGTTATTATTTTTTAAAACTAATAAATTCTCTAGAAATCCTTGCATGAGTTGAAAATATTACAAGAATTAGGACATTTCTGGTGCTTATTATTAAAAGTGACATTTTTATCTTAACTATCACCTTAGGATCCAGATGATAGAATCTATAATTCCATTAATGTTTGCAATTTTTTAAGGGAAACTTAGGTATTGTACAGAATAAAAAATACTTTCTATAAAATATCTAGCCTCATGGTGAAGAGTCAGATGATTCGCTTCTACTTCTGCTCACTAAATTTAGAAGGCCAGTAGTGAAGATAAAGCTAATTGTATAGAGAGATGATTTTCCTGATGTACCATCAAGATGGTAAATACAAAGATAACAAAAAGTTTTCCTATGATTGAGTGACAGCAGTTGAGCAGTATTCTGAGGCTGTGCCCAGGCTTGGAGAAGAAGGCCACAATTGATTAGTGATTCCTAACACACATGTAGGATAGAAAGTGGCAGCATGGATGCTAAATAATCATTATATCTGGACTAGTGTTTTGTGTTATATCTTCTTAGGTGGAATAGCTTGTGGAGTACACTTACATTTATAAAGCAAATATATTTCACAGAGTCTAGTTCCCTGCAGTTTCAGGTTTAGTCTAACCTTTTGGAATTACATATAAAAATGTTAACCTTGCAAAAGACAGGAAATTTTCTCCAGGCTAAAAGTCTCTGTTGTAAGGTAAAGAATTGTAGCACAGCAAGGTTGCTGGTTCAAAGACAGACAAGTTACTGATTAATATGTAAAGATACTGGGAAATTGCTGAAGGGAGAGAGAATGTTTGCTAAGATCAAGCTTTTGTTGGTGGATCGACTTAACCTTTTGCAAATTGCATTTTGTAATGTCACTTTGCTTGTAACCAGCCCCTATTGTTAAACTATTACCCCACCTTTGTTCTTTTTCTGTAACTTCCTGGTCTGGAAAATAAATGTGGGGAGAGAACCCAAATTCATGGTTAATTTCCCAAGGAAGGAATGCCTCATTCTTGAGGGTTCCGGGAGATTAACCCCTTTGGGGTCTCTCACTGCTCGGAAGAGATGGGCTTTGAATAATCCTTTGCGTCTCTGTCACCCAGGGGAAGAGAGGTGACAAATCCATGTGAGGCAAAGCAACAACAGCTTTTCCCTGATTCATGATCTTTCCTACTTTTTCTCTCTTGACAAATGAAATATGGGTACTAGATGGCTTAACAAGTGTAGTTGTGAAAGAACGCAAAGGTAACCGGTATCCTCAGAGAACTAACTCACCTTATTTTCATTTTTACTAATTTTAATCACCTCAACAGCCAGAGGTGAGCAAAGGTGATTAATTCAAGAAGTAGAAGAGGGGAGTTGGATCACAAAACAGCACCTTGAAGCAGCATTCACCTGCACTCCATGTGTTTTGCAAGTCAGTTCTAATGTCAATAAAAACATATTTGCTGGTGAAAACCACTACAGAATCAGTGTATTGTGATAAAAATTGGGACAAGAATAATCTGTGCAATATTCTTTTTTTGCATTTTGATTCAAAAGCAATTGTCATCCAAATCCAATTTCAGAATCATTATTTTTGTTGAAAGAATGCTAAATATAAAAGGGAGGGGTCACAGCTTGAGTTTCTTATATAGTGACAGATTTATCTGGCAGAGAAAAGAACTGACATTTGGAATGTTCTTGTTTACCTGTTCCTCTAGAAAACCCTCCTCTGGGAAGTCATTGCCAAAGGGGCTGCACAGTCCTTGGCCATTTTCTGATGCAATGTTTATGTTCATAATAAAGACTGTGACCATACCCAAGATTCCAAAATAAGTAGAGCTCTGTAGAAATAGAAGATATTAATTTGTCTACTTATAATTTTAATTAGAAAATACTTTCTTTTTCAACTTCATTCTTAACATTTCTTTAATCTTTAAATTTCTGGTTTATGGTAATTTCAGATAATTTACTGACAGCAAAATCATTTTACAAACTAGTTTTATGTATTTTTATACTTCTAAACTCTGCTTTTGAAATGTATCATGATTATATCTCATTGATACTCTATGGAGACAATATACTCCTGTTCTGACATTCCTTAAATGTTTTTATGTGCTCCTGATCTTTCCCGCCGTCTCCCCACCCTATGCTCTCTCAATTTACTCTTAACTACTGTTAACTTACTGACATCACACTTTTTCCACTTGCAGTTATTTTCCTGTATTCCATTGTTCCAGGTGTTTATTGCTGCTCAGCAAACTGGTTCAAAATGTACAAGCTATAATTTCACTTAGTTCTGTGTTGGTAGATGGACTGAGTTGAACTGGATAGTCTTTGCTTTGGGTCTTTCATGCATCACAGTCAGATGTCAGCTGGGGCTGCAGTCATCCGAAGACTCTCCTGGGCTGGTGGTCTATGATGGTTCACTCACAAGGTTGAGTTGATGCTGGCTATTAGCTGGGGGCTTAGCTGGAATTGTGAGCAAAGTGCCTATACATAGCCTCTCTGTGGTAACATGGGCTTCTCCCTGCATGGTGGCTGGGATTCAAGAGGGAGTGTCTCAAGTACAAGTGTCCCTCATATAAGTGATATTATGCAGTAGTAGTCCTTCAGTGACTGGCTTAGCAATCCATGTGGGCTTGAGAAAATGTGTATTGTACTGTTGGATGATAGATTTTACAAATGTCAATTAGATCCAGTTTAAAAAAAAAAAAAGCAGCAGCATTCCATGAGGCCTAGCAGAAGCTGCAAAACTTTTTGTGACTGGACTTGGAATTCTAAGAGTGTTACTTCCATTATAGTCCACTGTTCAAACAAATCACCAAATTCAGCCCAGATTCAAGAGGAGGGTAACTAGACTCCCTTTTTTGATGGGGGAGAGACAGGGTTGCATTGTAGGTGAATAGGCGGGGTAGAAGATATTCTGGGCAATATATACTTCCAAATCAATATTCATTCTTTAAAACGGCATTAGTCATCTTTTACCCTAAAAATTTCTTGGTCAGAGTGCCTAGGACTTCAGGAGATAAAAATCAAATGTTTAGGGACCTTAAAAATTTTAGGGGAATAAAATTCAGTTGAAGGCAAATGCCAAGTTATGTTCACACAGAGGACAAAGAAGCTATGTATATGGGAAAAGAGCACTGAGTTAGGAATTAGGAGTTGGGAGTTCTAATCCTGATAGTCTTCAGAACTTTCTTATAAACTTAAATAAACCCCTTTACCTCTAAACCTCATATTTCTCCTCTATAAAATGAAAGATAGATTTGATCAGTGCTTTTCTATCCTGGCTGTACACTATAATCATTAAAAAAAAAAAAAAAAAAAAGCAATCCTTAGCAACCACCCAGACAAATTGGGGTTGGGGATGGTGATGCCAGGATTTCTATTTTTTTCTCTAATTGGTCAAGGTTGAGAAACATTGGATTAGACCTGTAATAAGTCATCAAACACACTTACCTTTCTCCAGAGCCCCAGTAATGGAACTTGACGGCACGTTTGAGATTCCTGGCAATGTGTTTGTTTAAACTCTGATTTGATTGGTCTGGGGTTGGATACAGGTGTTGGTGTTTGTAAAAATCTCCCCAGATTATTTCAGTATGAAGCTAGGGTTAATAACGTCTGCCTCAGAGAAATTATTTTTAAATTTTAACATGCATCAGAATCACTTGAAGGGCTTATTAAAACACAGATTGCTGGGCCCACCCTCAGGGTTTCTGATTCAGTATGCCTGAGAGATAGAACTGAAGATGTGCATTTCTAATGAGCTCGTGGGTGGTGCTGAAGCTGCAGATTTGGGAACCACTGTCTGAGAGGATTGTGCAGTGTTGCGCTATTATTAGTATGTGTGGGTTGGGAAAACCTCTCCAGGGTGTTGGAGGGAAAACCCACTAGAACAGCACACCTCTAACTTAACTGTGCATACTTGGGGATCTTGTTAAAATGCTGATTCTTCATTTCTAACAGGTGCCCAGGTGTTGCCCATGCTACCCACAGAGAGAATACTTTGTAACAATGTACTTGAATAAGTAATCTAAAAGATCACTACAAGCTTAAAATCAGCCATCAGGAAGATTATGGTGAAAAGAAAACCAGGTAGAGAGCTGCTTGTGCGTTAGCAATGTAAACAAGATTGAAAATGACAAGAGGTACTACTAGAATGAACTGAGATACAGACATAGGAGCTGTGTGATAATGATCCTGCCTGCCTATCTACTAATTGGGCCTTCAACGGACTTTTCTTGCCAGAGTCTTGCTTTTTAATCTATTGTTTCTTGTTATGGAATTTATTGTGTATAATGCATGCAAGAGACAGAAGTATACAGTAGAAAACAACAAATATAGCCCCATTTTAAAAACTACTTTGACCCAGAATAAAAAAGTCTTAAAAGTGGGTGAAAACAGCAGTCACCTTTGAGTAGTGGAGAGGCTTCACTAACTAAACAATTTCCACCACACTCAAGGCTTTGCCTGATAACAGGAATATCATTAGAGATTCATTCCTCTGTATTATGAAATGCTAACATGAAAATGCTCCTGAAAAGATTGTTATTATTACTTAATTTGTGTTCTGAACCAGATGACACACAAAAAGTGGGCATGTGTGGAGATGCTTTTGAAAAATATACATGTCTTGGCCCTTTCCTTAGAGATTCAGATATAACAGGCTTGATGGGCCTTTAATCTATATTTTAAAATCTTCTGGTGGTTCTCACGTATATCCTCAGTTGAGATCTATCACCTTAGCTGGACTTAGGTGACCGGGTCTTTTCTGCTGAGAATAACACGGGACAGAATGAGGCCGAGTAGACCAGGGGACAGTGGAAAGTACGTGAGAATTAGTGTCAAAAGCTTTGGTTTGAGCCTTAGTTCCGCTCCTAAGACATGATCTAGAGTAAAACGTCTCTGCTTCTGTGAAATGAATATTATTAATAGTATATTCCTTATAATGTTGTTATCAGGGCTAAGTGAGATACCGAAAACACTACACAAACATCATTAATGTAATAATTGAGCTATACAGAAGTTGAGTGCCAATGGTGGTAGAGAGGGCAGTATGCCATGAATTTTTCTTTTCTTATGAGCCATTCATACATATATTTATGAACAAATGTAGAGAAAATAGGAATTATTTAGCCTGTAGAAACAGTATTTTTCAACTTCGACAGTATTAACATTTTGGGCTGGATAATTCTTTGTTGTGGGAAAGGGGAGGTGCTGTCCTGTGCATTGTAGGGTGTTTAGCAACATCTCTGATCTCTACCCACTAAATACCAGTAACACCCTCCCCACCCCCCAGTTATGATAAATAAAAATGTTTGCAGAATTACCAAACACTCTTTGGGAGGCAAAAACATTGCCTCCCTTCGTTGAGAATCACTGCTGTAAAAGCAATTAACAGTCTTCAGAAAAGCGATTAGGGCTGGCCCGGTGGCGCACTGCGCTAGTGCGCCGCTTGGGAAGTGCGGCAGCGCTCCCGCCGAGGGTTCGGATCCCACATACAGACCGGTTCCCGCTCACTGGCTGAGCGAGGCGCGGGGGCAACACCGAGGGTTGCGATCCCGTTGCCAGTCCCGGTCCGGTCCGGGGGCGACACTGAGGGTTGCGATCCGTTGCCGGACACGGAAAAAGACAAAAAAAAAAAAAAAAGAAAAGCGATTAAAAACAAATTATTAACATCATGAATACCTGTTTTTCAACCCTACTCCACAAAACAATAGAAAATGCTATTCAGGACACTGGGAAGGAACTAATAGCCATATACTCGTATTGAACACTTGGAATAGTTTCTCAAATGTAGCCCTCTGAACAACATGTTCTGGTTTGCTCAGGATGTTGGCATCCTGAAAATCCTACATCCTGAGAAATACCTTCCCGCTCTTTCTTGCTCTCTGTAGAACCCAAAGGGGATTACTCCACGTTTATTGGCAATGAAGGGAATGGCACTTGTTGGGTGCCTGTTATGCATCAATCAGATGCCTTACATGTTTACATTGCTTCCTCCTCCCAGTAACCCTGTAAGGTAGGTGGTCCCATATCACAGAAGCAGCAGCTGAAAGTGCGATGCAGAAACTTTCCGGTGTCACATAGCTGACAAGGTACAGAGTGAGGTTCAGTCCTAGGTGTTTCTCAATCTCGGGTCTGCATTCTTTCCTCCACACCACTCCTGACTTGTTGGCCTGATAACTTCTGAAACCTTAAGTTGCTATTTGATTTTTTTAGGGTATTGCTTTTTTTTTTTTTTTTCCTTTTTGTCTCTTTTTTCGTGTCTGGCAACGGATCGCAACCCTCAGTGTCGCGCCCGTACCAGACCAGGACCAGCAACGGGATCGCAACCCTCGGTGTTGCGCCCGCACCTCGCTCAGCCAGTGAGCGGGAACTGGTCTGTATGCGGGATCCGAACCCTCGGCAGGAGCGTGCCGCCACGCTCCCAAGCGGCGCACTGTAGCAGTGCGCCACCGGGCCGGCCCTTTTTAGGGTATTTCAAAAGTGATTCTAAAAAAGAGAAGTGGCAAAATAATTTCTAGCCCAACAGTCTATAACAGTTGAGCTCTGGTTAGTAAGTTTCCAAGATTAGAGTTATTTGGCATAAACAACCCCTCCTCTCCCATTGTTTCTCTGCCAGTACAGAATGAAAACTTACTACACACTAGAGCATCTTATCCTGGAAATAGAACCAAACTCAAAGCTACCATGAGAACACATGTCCACCAGGGGCTCAGAGACTATCCCCGGAGTTCCATAGATTCCGTTAGATTCAAACAACCTCCTGCAACTCCATCTAGATCTCCAGGTGACAGAGTAATATTTGTGCTTTTCAATGTGTCTTGGTTATTTATATTGCAGAGTGGCCCATCTGTTGTAAAAGATACATTGATTAACAGCAAAATTATATTACAGACGTCTCACTAGGTTAGAAATGCTATTATCTGTCTCAATTCACTGTAATAGGACAGATCATAGTAGCTTAAAATTGTTCTTCGGTCATGAGAGAACCTCAGGGGAGAGAAGGCTAGGAGAATGACATAAATGGGGAAATAAATCACTAAATGTACTATAGGGTCTGGAATGCAACTAAAAATAGGCTGAATGTTTTTAAGGACTGGATCTGAAGTCAAAGCAGCCATAGGGTTGTGTAACACATTTTTAGAAACAGCACTGTACAAAAGCCAATGAGAAAATTAAAGGTAGCCTAAATTTGCTAGTTGTCACTTGATTGAGCACAACTTGTCAAAAAATTTTTTTGCTTAACAAAATTAGTTATTACAATTACCTTTTATCTCTCCAAAGTTTAGAGAGATTTATATGAGGATAAAAAGGATAAAACGGAGATGAATAGAATTCTATAATGTATGGTATACTCTTGATGTAATAAAAATACTTTTTAGCATTTGGCAAATCATTTTACTTATTGAACGTTTAAAGAAGAGTAGTGCTCTGTACTGCCACTTGCGTTCCAACGACAAAGTAGCACACTGGCAGATTCTGGCTGCACTGACCTTTTGTTCCTAGTCTCATGGTTAGGTTTTTAAAAATAAACAAGGGATTTGTAGATTATTAGTCTTCAGTAGGGACTACTAGTCTTTTAAGGAACTCAAGAACCACATTGTGGGAGGGAGCATTACAAGATACTTTTTAAAGGGTTCAGTCTAAAGAGACAATTCAGGGAAAACAGGAAGCATCTTCAAACACTTGAAGACAGTTTCGATTTTTATAAGTAGCAAAGGAGTATATAACTGGGATCTTTGGTGTAAGTTATAGGGACGTAGATTTTAACTCCAGTATAAGGCAGAATACTTTACTAGAATGTTCCAAAATGCAATGGACTGCATGGTGGGATAGTGAGTTTTCAGGCACAACAAGTTCATGTGTTCATTCATTTGTTCATTCATTCATTCACTCACTCAATGAATAGTTACAGTGTTGACTATGTGCCTAGCATTGTTCTATATCCTGGGAATATAGATAGATGAGAAAGACAGTCCCTGATCTCATGGAGCTTAGTTTCTGAAGTAGGGGTTGACAAATTTTTTCTGTGAAGGACCAGAAAGTAAATATTTTAGGCTATGCAGGCCATATGGTCTTTGTTGCGACTATCGAACACTGCCACTGGGAGTGCGAAAGCAGCTGTAGGGGGTTGGCAGGCTATGGCCCATAGCACAAATTCTGCCCACCATCTACTTTTGTAAATCAAATTATATCGGGACACAGCCACAATTACTTCGTTCTGTATTACCTACAGCTAACTTTATGCTTCAGTGGCAGAGTTGAATAGTTATGACAGACACAGGTGACAGAAATGGTATCCCCTGTAAAGCCTAAACTGTTTACTATGTTACCCTTTACAGAAAAGTTTGCTGATCTCTGCCATAGAAAATACATAAACAAGTGATGTGGCTGTGTTCCCATAAGACTTTATTTATGGACACTGAAATCTGATTTTTACATAAATTTTTCATGTGTCAAGAAATATTATTATTTTAAATTTTTTTCCAATCATTTAAAAATGTAAGAACTATTTGTAGCTCATAGGCTGTAATAAAACATAGGTGAGCTGGATTGAGCCCAGGGGTCAGAGTTAGGTGATCCCTGTGCTAAACTATTTCAGCCAATGCATATATCTTGAAGGTTACTATTTACACTGATGAAAGCCTATTTTCAATCTCTATTATGCTGATAAATAAGCTACCAGTTTCACCATTATGCTGCTTAACAAAATGTCTGCTGTTGATCAGAGAAGAAGGTCACCAAAGTGCCCATAATAGTTGCCTGGGGAGTGTGGGGCCTTTTTGACAAAATTCTAGCTGCCTCCCACATTCCCTTCCACCCACCCCAGTGTGAAGTCCTCATTAAAACATCTGAATGCTCCAGGCTTGTATTTAAGCCTAACCGGTGCATAAAATTACACTGTCTATGCGGACGTATTTTAAAGTAAATTACAGATGTCATAACACTTTAATATGCAAAGACATTTAACTCTTCTTTGCCTCAGTGATCTTTATGCTTTGGGGCACACTTTGCCTAATTAAAAGGGCTTATGAATCTCCCAAATAAAAGAACTGTCCATCTGGGAGACTATATTTAGAGGCTGGCTGTGATTTTTCTTTCTTTCCTTCCCAAATAGCAATTTTTCCTTCATGTCACACATCAAAACAAACTACTCATACGCAAATGGGAAAAAAGTTAAAGTATTTGGCAAAGTGTTTGACTGATAAGTCAAATTTAAAATCTAATAACCACTTCTAAGTACCACCTGAATATTTTTTTCAGGAGTAATTTTATTTTTTTTCCCCAGTGTAATTTTTTTTTTTCTTGGCAAACGTGCTACTTCTAAGTCAAAATTCTCTGAGTCGAGCTATAAATACTTTTTTCCTGTCCTCATGTATCTCCTTCCTTCAAGCCATCTCTCTTTTAGTTGTTGACACATCGTACATAGTTCCCTTCAGTTTTTTTTTTTTTTGTCTTTTGTCTTTTTCCGTGTCCAGCAACGGATCGCAACCCTCAGTGTTGCCCCGTACCGGACTGGGGACCGGCAACGGGATTGCAACCCTCGGTGTTGCTCCCACGCCTCGCTCAGCCAGTGAGCGGGAACCGGTCTGTATGTGGGATCCGAACCCTTGGGCGGGAGCGCTGCGCGCTTCCCAAGCAGCGAACTTATCCAGTGCGCCACCGGGCCGGCCCTCAGTTTTAAAACTTTTTTCCTGCTCCTTCATACATTGAGATTTTAACTCTGAAAATAGATATTACTTTTCAGTAATAAAATCAGCCCCTGCCCCCCAATTTGACAGATTAAAAGTGTTTTTCCATTTTGTGTTTATTTGCCAATGGATTGGCTGATGCCACTTTGAGGAACTAAAGCCAGTCTGTGTCTGGCTAAGAGTGCAAATGTCACGGCGTATTACTGGAAATTCCCGAAGCATTCCCAACTGGCAATCCAAAGAGAAACTCGGCAATGATCTAACTATTGGGATGACCTTAAACTAAATTGTTTAGAAGATCATGGTTTTGAACACAAAAGGTAATCTTGTCTTGACCTGCTTATTTGCTTGGAGATTAAGACAAATCTATGTTCTGTGAAATAAAGGAAGAGACTGGGATTCCGACTAACTTCAAGCACCGACTTCTTGCTGTTCCCTGCGAAGAAACTTACTAGAGCATAAAATGACCTTGGCTACTCTGAAAATGCCCTCCACAGTAAAATTCTTGTTAACTTTTTTATGTGAAAATATGAGATTTTATCAGTAAAAGTTATTTGTTTAGGTTACATACATAAAGAATACACACAGGCTAAGAGCTCGATACTAATGCTAATAATATTACTTTCCTTCTCTCTTCCTACAAAAAGGGATATTTAATTTTGAAAGTAGAAGGATGGATTCTGTTTCAGGAGCATAGACACAATCCTCTTAAACTAACATTGATTCTGGGCACGGACAAATGCAGGAATGGTGATGTCATAATTGTAAACAACAATTACAGTTATTATATTCATATCATCTGCTGTGCACAGCCTCAATTCCCTTGACCCAGTAGGATAATAATATTAAAATTCTTCTTTGTTGCCAATGCTCAGCTTATAAAATAATTTCTTATTCAAGGGATTACTCTTAATTTAATAACACTTTTAACAATGCCTTTCATTTGTGAAGACTCACAAAAATTCTTGCCAACTAAGCCTTATTGATGAATATATAATTAAATGTTAAATCACTTGGCGCTACTTTTTGTAAAGGTTAAAACTCACATTGCCAGCCAGCTATATTTGTGCATCTTTATGCACAAATAATGAATTTAGAAAAAGGGATTTTTTCCCATAACGCAATTCTAAGTGTTTTGATATTGGCAACTATTGACAACCCCTTTGTAACTAATGTCTATAATTTTGAAAATGACCTTTTCTCTGTGACTTCTTATTCCGTCTGACACTTATGTATGCAAGCAATACAACTTTATCCTATTTTATCAATTTGTAAATTAGACTTCTCCAATTGCTATTTATGACACAGTTGATAGTTGACATCTTTCACATCTTATGATTCTTTTCAAAACAATGTTATTGCTCAACAAAATAGAAGAAATGATTTATATTCTCTTTAGCCTGCTCTCCTTGATTTTCTGTTAATTCCCACCCTGAAAGTGGGAGACCTGGCTTCCACCATCCATTTACTTAATTGCTCAATTAACCCATACTTCCATGGGAAACAGCTTTATCAACTAACATACACTGCTTACATGCACTGTTTTTAGTTTTTAGTACTGAAGACTCCATTTATCTCCAAAGTTACTTAAGTCAGCAACCTTTTTCTCCCACCCTCTTCAGTGAAGTTGTTTCATACATTTGTAATACAATTAGATTGTTTCGTCACATTCTGCATTCCATCCTGGGATTCCCCCAACCTTCTAAATGATTTTAGTTACATACTAAGTGATTTTAAAAACTAAGGTTCATTCTTTGTGCTGTGAGGTTCTCTGAGTTTTGACAAATGTATACTGTCACGTATCCGACATTACAGTATCATACAGAGTGATTTCACGAAACCTAAAAAAATCTCCCATGCTTCCTCTCTCAATCCTTCTCCCTGGGCAACCACTGATCTTTTTACCATTGCTGTAGTTTTGCCTTTTCCAGAAATTCATATACTAGGGTTTTGTTTGTTTGTTTGTTTGTTTGTTTTTGGCAGCTGGCCGGTCGTGGGAGCTTGATGTTATCAATTACACACGATGATCTAACCAAGTGAGCTAACCCAGCAGCCCACATGTATTTGGAATCATATAGTATGTTCTCTTTTCCAACTGGTTTCTTTCATTTAGTAATGTGCATTTAAGATCCATTCATATCTTTTGACACTGACGGATTTGTTAATTAGCATTAGGAATATTATAAGTAATTTTCCATTGATGGAATGAGTTCTGTGCAAGATATGTGGTTGGCTAAAAAGCTTGTATGCATTCTCCCTTACCCTCCACCCTGAGATCCTGTCTGTATAAGGGGAGAACTAGGAACAGGAGAGGTAAATGAGTCGAAAACGTTTTTAGTCTTGTAGAAAGAACCCCTCTTTAGGAAGTTTATCAGGTTTGTTCATTGTTGTATTCACCACGTTTAGGACAATGCCTACCATATAGTCACACTCAATATTTATCTGTTGAATGAATGAATGTTAATACTCCACTAGTTGAGATGTTAGAAAAATAAGTGAAATGTTATTTTTATTGGTTTCTGTTTCTTTCCATTCCAACCAAATATTGGACTGAGAGAATAGAGTGTAGATTTGCAGAATTTTTTTTTACCGGTTGGATAGACTTGTTAAATATTCTTTGTAATCTTGAGCTACCTGTGGCCACGCACAGTTTGAAACTTTTTTTTCTCCTATATTAAGGCTTTGTCCCCCCATTATTAAATTGTATCAGCATTCTCTGAGAAAATTAGGTTTCTCAATCAAATAAATTTGGGAAATACTATGTAGCTGGATAATGTTTGGAAGTATTAATTTATGATTGTTTTTCTTCCTACCTTTCTCCCTTCCCCTGTTTTTTCCACCAATTTATCCAGTAGTCAGCTTTGTATTTCACTGTCTTGGGTGGGGGAGGGGGCGTGTGGTAGGACAGGGCAAAAATAGTCTACAAATCTTTTAAGTGTTTAGCTTGGAGCTATAAAGGGTTTGGAGAAAGGGGAGCATGCAGTGGGGTGCAGACAAATGTTGAACAAGGGGCTGTCTATCAAGGGAGGGGTCGGGTATAAATACAAGTATATTTACATATAAATATATAAATATATAAGTATAAATACAAGTATTTCCACCATAGCCAATATCAAGCTACTAAGGTAGAGTCAAACTATTACCAGGTGTTATATCCAGGTTCTTGATCCATGAAAAAATAATTTTTCATGGCACCAGCAAAAGGAAAGGAAGAGAGGATAGAGAAACATAATAGGGATTTAAACCAAGCGAAGGTAGATGCCAAGGAAGTGCATAGCATCCCCGCCAAGGAAAGATTGTCTCCACCCTCTCCATCCCGCATGCAAACTCCTAATGGTGGACCTCTGCCTTGCTGTCCTGCCTAGTGCGCAGGTTCTGGCCATCCGGTCTGGATATTTATAAGCAGCCTCCCTGGGGCATGTCCCTGTTTTATCCCTGCCTCAAAACTGCTTGCAAAATTCCTAAATGTTTAACAATTGGCTTTCTTGAAGTCATTCCAGGACAGTAGGATAGTAGGTCTTTCACTCCTCTCATCCTCATTCCTTCCCTTTGTGGGGTGCAAAAAGCTGTTAGCCCATGTTGGGAAAATAGAATAATTTGGTCAGGGCCCTTGCCTCGGGTCCTGTTGGGTGTGGTTTAGCACATCCATTGTAAGCAAATTGTGTGTGTGTGTGTGTGTGTGTGTGTAGTTAGTGCACACGCACGCCAATGTATCTTTTTAGTTTTGTTGCTATTCTTGTGTTCTTAAGAGAGAGAGAGAGAGGGACGGAGGGAAAAAGGAGATCCCCGGGCACCTTTTGGCCGGTTACCCAGCTCATAGACCTGCGTGTGAGGGGTCTGGTTACCCTGCCTGGCGTGTGTGGGGTCTGGTGACCCAGCCTGGCATGTGAAGGGTTTGTGACCCAGTCTGTGAATGGGCTTGAGGGGTCTGGGAGATCCAGACCCAGCTCTAGCTTGGCAATCGGCCCAGCCAGTGCAGGATTACCAGCAGGTAAAAGAGCCCGACAACTGGCATGGTCGAGTAGCTTTACAATTGGTGTCACGAACAGGATTAAGAGCGCTACAATTGGTGATGTGGACACGATTCCAGACATTAGCCACCGCAGAGCACCACACCCCAAAATATGGTGCTTTCACAGGCTTAAAAAAAGAAGCATCCTCAAGGTCTCTCTGACCCCCCCTATGCCCCACCCACCCCCCAATTTTCTGTCATTCTCCAAAGCACAGGATGAGGCTATTCCTTTACCTGCCTAAAGTACGTACAGCCAAGGAAGACAATTACTTCTGGTCCTTTCCCTGTGTCTTCATTACCTTAACTCATATCACAAGGAGGAAGACTGGAGTCGGTCAACACACTTGGGCTAACTTTTGTCACAGACTATTGTCTTCTATTTCAGCTCCATTCAATATTTTAAAGAAAATCATTTACCAGTCATTATCTGTTTTGCACCCCTAATAGACTTTGTCCTGGGCCATTGTATGCTCTCCAGTCTCATTGCATTCCCTGAAGAATCATTTACCTCTACACCCCCATCACCCCTTTTCCTATGGAGACGGGTATATAAGCTCTGTACCCGAATGGAAAATTAGGACATTACTCTCTTGTGATTCCCCCATGCTTTGCTTTCTCCCAGCATGTTAAATAATACAATTTGTTGTACCTTTTCTTCTTATTGATCTAAATTTGTCAGTGAGTTTTATTAGTGAATCTTTAGGAGTGAAGCTTTCCTTTGGCCCTTACACCCTCCAAAGCAATTAAGAAAGATTTACTTAAACTGAATTGAAGAGAAGGGAAAAGAATAGGAAGACTCAAGAGATCATTTCTTGGCATATCTAGGCTGAAGGGACCTTAGACAGCTTCCTGAAATATTCCTGGTTCTCAACTGGGACTTGCAGGCATCCCATAAGAAACAAGAGATGAGAGTGATTTGTGATTCATGTTACCTGGCATGTATTGATGACCCAGGACTAGATTTGCTGTGCTCACTATCCCCCACCTGTCCCCCACTCTCCCCGCCCCCCTGCCACACCTACACTGCCTCAAATTCCAAAACTATATCTCAGCTCCACGGAGTAGGGAGAAATCACAGGAAAAACTGAGAGGAGCATGTTTTCCCCTTTAGATTGGTAGAATGGAAGCTTGGTGTCAGACATTAAGTTGAAGTTGCCAAGCAAAATGAAAGTTCTTGAGGCAGAAATAATTTGGTAAAGTTTATTGGGAGTCAAATGTGAGAATCGGCCCAGGAAACACCATCGACAGAGTCAGAGAAGTGCTTCAAAGTTTATTACAATTAACAAAGGCTTTATAGACAGAAAAGGCTGAAGAAAGCAGAAACAAAGACCAAAAAGTGGATTGCCCATTTCAAAGTTACTTTCCTTGTTAAGATTAGGCAGAAGACAGAATAGAAAAATAACTAACTAGTTAACATCAGGTTATTTCAGGCTATCTCTTTTGAGCAAGGATTAAAGCAGAGGGAACATCATGATCATACCTACAGAAGATTTAAACTGGCCTTTTGGGGAGGGTGGCAGGGGAAATTGGCTGTTATCTTTTTCTCCTGACTTCTTGGAAGGTCAGACTACAGCCCAAGTGAGATGAACTTAGCATGGGTAACTCCGTTTTGGTCTTTTAGGCTGGTCTGTTGGGGTGAAGTGCAGGAACTTAGTCCAAAACAATGGCCTCTGATAACTTTTATTTGACATAGTCTAGAAAATTCTTCACATAATGGAAACTGGAATTATCCATTACAACTACATATTTTATTTTACACATCCCTTAGAGTTTTATAATCATACTGGTATAGATTGAGACAGACTTGTAAAAAACCTGTTTAACTTTTTATTTAATGGGAGCATTTTGCAATCTTAAAATGACTTAAAAAGAAAAAACCTCTTAATATCCTGAAGAATTGGCTTTCCACGAAACAAATTTTGAGAAACACTGTTGTGCTTTTTTCCTATCTTTTGCTGTGTGTATATGGTTGTGTGTGTATGTGTGTGGAAATATGAACAACATAAAACAGGAACTGTAATGTTCATACTATTTCAAAACTTTCCTTTTTACTTAATATATTGTGACTCTATCTCTGAGTTTTTATTGAAATATTTTTCTGCCTTTAAAATTTTCATGGGAATAATTTGGAGGCAAACTGAAGAATTAAAGGCATGATAAACTCTCTTTCGTCATCCTTTTCCATGAATCATAGATTGGAAAATAGCTCCTCAGCTACCCCAATACAGCATCAAAAGAATACTGAATAGGTCAGCAAGTGCTCAGCTATGTAGAAGGAGCTGCTTATTATTGAAGAAGCCCAAGGAGAGGAGTTTCTAGTTGGTAGACTGCAATTTACTGGTAGATTTTAAAGACTTCTTAAGAATATCTCTAAGCTAGTTTCTTTTGATACCTGTTCCATTCCTTCCTGATTGTTGAGATTTCATAAAAGAGGGGCGACTGGCTAGCCATGAATCCCCCCTCACCGACATAGACACCTAAGTGCGTGCTCTCTCTCTTACACACACACATACACACACACACACACAAACGCACACACCCCACATATACAACACACACACTCCACTTGGTATCTTAACATTCTGTATCCTTCATAGACTTCTAAAAGTCACTCTTATTATTCATGGCTAATTCCTCTCAAATTCTTAAAGCTTCAAAAATATTAAAATGTAGTGCCCCCTCTTTCCCTAGTAAATGAGCTATATACAGATGAATTGTTAGACCAAGGGATCTTCTAATTTTGTAAGAAGGAAGCAAGCAATGATATGAACTCAATACAGATGTCTCACCTGAAGGACCTGCTGTCAATGGAGGGGTTAAAAGCAGCAATGCCCAAGACTCAGCCTACACCCCTCTCAGAACTCTAGCAGGGTCCAGTAGGTAGATCAGAACTGAAAACTCTGTTGGAGGTGGTGTCCCAAAGGTATCTTGCCAATGGATTAAATGCTTAAGTTACTGGGACATCAGTACCCGATATAGAGTTCTGGTTGTCAATAGAAGAAGTATGTATGTTGATGGTAAAAAGCACGTTAAAATTACATCAATTATTTGTTCAATTATTATTTTTATCACAGTTTAATTACCATAGTACAGATGTATGCTTTATTAATAAAGCATATGGTTAATTTTCTTTTTTGATTTTATTTTACTTATTTATTTTTTATCTTTTTTTTTTACTGAAGCGTAATTGATTATACACATTTTTGGGATACAGCTTTGACTACCATCACCTGTGTACAACATGTTTTGATCAAATCAATATTATTAGCATATTCATTAATACAAATCATAATTATTCTGTATGCCCCTTATCTAATCTCTCCCCAACACCCCTAATTTTCTTTAACATAAAGTGAGAACTCTAACTCTCTATTCCATTTACCTGATGAGATGCAGACTGCTTTCTTAAATAAGAAAGAAAAAAAGTGTTTAAAGTAGGTATTCAAATTGAGGGCACCACAGAAAGCTACTTCAAATTTTCCAGGGTTGTGACTAAGTAATCTAAACCTCTAAAGTGACATGATATCACCTCCATCTCAGGCCACATTGAAGTAATTGTACTACCTTTTGAGAATTAGGAACTGGAAGGGAGTTGAAATTTCATTAAATCCAGCAGTGTTAAACTGCTTTAACAATGCCCAGGTGAAACAAACAAATTTAATCAATGGGGTTACATATTAGTCTCTAAGGCAGCAAAGACCATGTCTTACTTGCTTTTCTTTATAAACTGCTGAATGTAGTGCCAAACACATCCTGGCACTCTATTTATAACTATGTAAATTGTACACATGGGTATAATTTTTACATATGATTACAAAGTCATAGGTCTGGAAAGAGTGTAGCAAAAGACAAAACAAACAAAACCGACCAAAAAACCTAATCTGTTTTCTTGAGTTTGCTTGAAGGCAAAATATGTTTTTGAAATTGTCCAGGGAGAATAATTCCAGAACCTTCTTCAGTAACCATGGGGCTGTGATATGGTGAGAATTGCACAGTTTAAAATTGCTTTTAAAGCATTAATTCATGTTTATAGCCTTAGATATGTGTCCTTCTCATTACCATAAAACTTTAACCCCCATTAATTTTTGTACCTGCATTTAGATAAGAACAAAAATTATTATTATTATTTTATTTTCATCAAGACTCTTTGAAATATATCCCGGAATATAGTTTAAAATATCTTTTTTTTCCTGTTTTTTCATTGTGCTTTATTATCATGAATTAAATGATATTATTTATCCATTCATTCATCCATCTAATCATTCTTTTATCCACTCACTCATAAGTGGACATTTGTTAAACATCCTTCACATGCCAGTCACAGCCCTGAAACAGACATAAAAAAATACAAACATAAATTATAATACATGGTATCAAACACAATAATATGTATGTCAATATGCTATGAAGACACAGAAAAGGAAGCAAGTAATAATAAATCATAGGATTCATAGGATTTGAGATATGAACAAGGAATTAGAGGTTATCTAGTTCAGACCCCTCATTTTATAGATCAGAAAACCAAAGTCCAGAAACTCAACTTGCTGAAGACCACATGAGTAGTTAGTGGTAGTAATGGCACTGATGTCACCTGTTAGTTGAATGCTTAATTAATCTCAGAACAACACGGTTAATACCACCCCCATTTTACAAATGAAGAAACTAAACTCAGCCAGATAAAATAACTCATTCATATATTGTGCTGTTAGTAAATGGCAGAACTGTGATTCAAACCTAGCTCTGTCTGAACGTGAAACATGTGCTTTGAAACATCATATCTTTATTACAAGTAGAATAACATCTTCTAACCTTTAGTTCAGTGACTTTTCTTCTCTGTAAGCCAATAGTCCATAATGGAGAATACCTAAATCTCATCTAAATTTATACCCCCGAGATAGGAGGTGCTTATTTTCCCTGGGTTCAGGTTTCAGGATACATCTCTAGGTTTCAAGCCATTCCCCAAGGTCTCAGACCCCTCCTCCAGGTCCTCCCCTAGAGGAAAGTTACTGCTACTAGTTGGACCTATTTTCAGACCAATGGGAGACCTCAGGGGGCTGACTTATGCAAATCAAGTGGCTAGGCGTGCTCAGTAGAAAGGGGTTATACAACCCTAATAGCCAAGCATGCTCAGTAATGTGGAATTTATATTGGTTAGATAGCATGAGTATGTATTAGATAGCAAGACTATAAAAATTGAACCCCAGCAGAAAGGCGGGATTGTCGCTCACTTTCCCCAGGGCAACCTACACTTTGATGGCTGAGGTGTGTATGCTTTCTTTTGTATCAGGCTTACTTTCAGCAAGCGGCTGCTCGTTCTCTTGAGCCAGCCTGCACTCCATACTAGACTTTAAGCGGGTATTTCTTACTTTTGTGTTGGACCTGGTGTGGGCTGTGCTGGGTCTCTGAAGCTAGACTGCACTCTGTCTGTGAAATCTGTATCTCTTATTCTTTACATTAAACCCGTTCTCACTTTCTACTGTGACTCTGCTCTTGAATTCTTTCATGTGGCAGAGTCAAGAACCTGGTAAGAGGACAAGGTGGGTTAAGGCCAACTGCTGGGCTTTCCCAGACCCTTTCTCCCCTGGCATCACCCCCAAAATATGAGCATATCAGTAATTCAAATTTTACCCTATGTGCAAACAATTCTCCAAAATTCCTTATCAGAGCTATTCTAAACTAGTGACATGGTTTACAAAATCAAATTCCTAGTGGATATTTGAGGTTGGGTGTGATTTTCTTTGAAAACAGAGTACCCAGGAAGAAATCATTAGGATATTCAAAAACATCATCTTTTCTCCTCCAGTTTTTAGATGCATTCTTCCTGTTCTGGAAGGACGTGGAAGATAACTTCCTTGATTTTCTCAGTGTCAGGACAAGCTGTTCTTCTCTGGAATGGCTGAATTGGTTTTAGCTTATGAATACTGTGAATCTTATAACTGATTGTATCTCCCTTTGCCAGGAAAGCTGCAAATATGACCCACTGCCATCAACCATGGCTGATCTTACCTCGGCCTTATTTAATTCATGAAATAATTTTTAAAAATCTTTTCTACTAGATGAATTCGTCTGAGCAGCCTTAAATCCTTTAGAGAATAAAATGAAGTATCAAGGAACAAATATTTTCTTTTTTTCCCACTCTGAACTGTACTTTAGAACTGTAGATTTATTTCTAAAACTTGGCAAAATCTTAACAGTGTATAAGGTAAATGTCACAGTGAATAAATAGTCACATCAGCAAGCTGTTTAATTCCTGGAAGGCAAGGCTGTAAATCTTTTTGTATTGATTCAATCAATAGAGTAATTGGTATAAACCAGGGGAAATGTCCCTGACAGAAAGACCCACATTCTATCTATGGTAGAGGCTGTATTGCACAGCAGATAAAAGTATGAACTTGGTGTAAGGCTAACCTGCATTTAATTCCCTGCTATTCTACTGAGACTTCAGAAAAGTTCTTCATCTTTCTTAATCCTTATATTTTTATCACCAAAATGGGCTAATAATAGTTCCTACTTTATATGGTTGCTGAGAGAATTAATGGGATAATGCATGTAAGATGCCTGATGCATGGTAAATTTCAGTGCATGTTAGTATTGTTGCTATCACTACTATGATATACCAGTCTGGTATATGCCACGCAATTCAGGGATAATGTTGTTGGCTAGTACCCTATATGCTGTTTGGGATGGAAGCCCCAAGAATGTATCGTAGTAGGTACACTCAGGAGTCAGATTTCCCAGGCGCAAAATAGGGGCAGGGACTAGTAGTCCAACAGGCAAAGGTGAATCACAGGTAAAGGTGATTCAAAACATCATTCCCCATTTATTTCACAGTTTTGTATAGGTCAGACCCTTTATTTGATAATGTATACACATTAATATGTGTAATTACTTCGATATGAATGTCAATGATGATAAAAATTATTTTCTGCAAAAAATGTGATTGGACTCTAGTGATATAGTGCACAGGTGGACAGTTAGGACGGCTTTTGACACAAGTACAAAATGCCCAATGCATAGTAAGTGAAACACACACATGTGTAGCCTTGAATAAGAGAGCAAGAAGTTTGTTTTTTTCATACCACATGATGTCTGTCCAGAGGGAGACAGCTCCAGGGATGGTTTGAGAACTCATTGGTGTCAGCGCTCTGGACTGGTGTCCCTGCATTCTCTTGGACCCAAAGGACCAAACACCAAGCATCATATTATCAAACAACTGAATTGAAGAAAAGAAGCAGGAGACGGCACTGGGCAGGAAGTTTCTGTTCCTTCACCTCTCTTAAGGTTTCCAAAAACTCACAGATATATCCTTTACATCTCAGTGGCCAGGCTGGCCACATGCTTCCATCCCCTATCTAGGAAGAGGTCCCATCTTCCCTGAGATCAATGAACTCTCCCTGGTACCTGTACAAAATTGTATCCTGTTGCTCTGTGAAGATGATAAATGTGAACGGTTCCCTGAGTCCAGCTCTGGTATGGAAATTCAATTATTTGTGTAGCGTCTTTTGTTTTAACTTAAGTTTTTCAATCCATAGTTCAGTACTGCCCTACATGCAGGGATTAAAAATAAACCCTAAATAGTCCCTGCTTTATAATTAGAGGGATTATTTATTTTCTATGTCTTTATTAAGTGGTAGCTTTCTTTAGGCCCAGAATTTTCTGGTTCAGAACTATAAGACTACCTAATTAGCTAGTGAAGGGAACTCCAGACAATGAAGATGGGAAGAAGGGACTGCTGATGCAAATGGCAGTTCTTCTGAACAGTAAAACCATTTAGTTTTATTTGAAGAATAAATTACTCTGCTTTATTAACCAGTCATAAAAATGTCCTTACAAGGCTTTCAAT
Source organism: Galeopterus variegatus (assembly GCF_000696425.1). Lineage (NCBI taxonomy): Eukaryota > Metazoa > Chordata > Mammalia > Dermoptera > Cynocephalidae > Galeopterus > Galeopterus variegatus. The sequence goes on along the minus strand of NW_007727877.1, from coordinate 294,406 downwards.
AAAAAAACTTGAAAATATGCAAACTTCTAAGATTTAATGTTATTGCCTGTAGAATACAACTTTTAATTCCCAAATGTTACATGCTAATTGGTTGTTATGAGTAAGAGTATCCAAATTAGTGTTTGTAATTTTCAAAGTTATGTAAAATTTTCCCCTTCTCCTCATCACTTCCAAAAACCCACAAACAAATCTATCTCTTATATCTCAATGGCCTCCTCCCTCAAAATCTTTATATCAGTCTCTTTTTCCTTTTGGTCAAAGGTCAAAGGAACATTTAATAAATCAATGACTTGCTTTATAATGCAAAACAATTGGAAACCTGATTTATGCCTATGTAGAGACAAGCCTGAGAGCACATGAACATACTCTAAGTCTAAGCACTGTGGCTGTCAGAATAAAGGAAAGGTTAGGGTAAGGAGGGTTTAGCCTGGGAAAACTACAGTGAGGCGATTCCTGGGCTTCAATGAGTAAACCGTGGAATTTAAATAGGAAGGAACACTAGCTAGAGTATTGTAGGAATGTAGGAAGCAGTGAATATTTTCTCATATTGAGAACTAAAACTACGTTTGAATAGACTGTGACTAGTTGAATGTGCTCCTCCCCTTTCTTTATTTTGTTAATTCTTGCTCATCCATCTAACTCAATTCAATCCCTATGGCCTCCAAAGTGCTTTCTTTAATCCCCGATATTTGACTTCATGCATATTCTTTGGCCTTCCTAGGCTCTGTCTATCTTCTCTCATAATTTACTGTATTACATAGATATCACAGTGCTTGATTGTATGTCCATGTGTTTCACTAGTTTTAAGGTCACAGTTAATGTTATTCATCTGTCTTAATTCCAATTCACTGAATTCAGCGGTTTGGATGCCATGAAGGTAATTTGGGCCTAACTCAAGAATCCAAGGGAATCATTGTCATTTCTTGAGCTGAAAAGCAATATGATTACAGGAGTATTTTTTTGAATAATAATTTTTAAGCAGTGAACAGTCTAGATTAGGAAGGGAAGATAGTAGAAACAGGAAGACGGGAGGAAGCTGACACAATAATAGCAACACATAAATAATAATGCTTTATTGTACACATATTATTTGGTGAAAGATGCTTGATGCATAATTGCTTTGAAATCTAAGCACTTAATTCTAAATACATTAACCTTGTGAGTTTATCATTTGAAATATCTTATCTTTTAAATCTTTTGCTACATTTCTATTGCAGGTCATGCTCTGCTATTAAATCATTGACATCATTACTCTGCATGCCCCAAGAAAAACCACTATCTGGTAAGTTGCCAATTTCCATGGCAAAGATAAAGGAAACTCTGTAAGGTCTCACATCAGCAACTCAGTACTCTGGCCCAGAAGGAGGCTTCTTCTACTAACGACTCAGAACTAGTCACAAAACCTGTTCTGTTATATGACTGGAAGGGTCGAAGAGAAATATTTGGCAAAATGCAGGTTCTAGCAGTTCTATGGTCTGACCTTTTCACTTAAGAATGTATCATAAATATTTTTCTATGATTTTAATTATTCATCTAAAATATTAGTGTTATATTTACATGATACTAATTGCATGAGTGTATCATTTTACTTATTCAATCACCTACTATTTGACATTTTGCTAATTCTAATTCTTTACTATAATAAACAATATCAAACTGGAAATTCTTTTCTCACATTTCCCACTTCTTCCTTTAGTACAAAATTTTGCAATGACATTTTTGTTCCAAAAGTATGCATATTTTAAAGCTTTTGATATATTACCAGATCATTTTCAGGAAAGTCTGTAGCAGTTTGAAGTTTAGCTAGTTAGGTGTGAAGTATTTTACAACACCCTATCAATGTTGGGCATTAACATATTTTTTTATTGTGGTAAGAATGGATAACATGATATATACCCTCAACAAAATTTTAAGTGTGCAGTACAGTATTGTTTACTATAAATGCAATATTGTACAGCAGATCTCTAGAACTTATTCATCTTGCATAACTGAACCTTTATACTCTTTGAACAGCAACTCCTCATGTACCCTCACCACTGAGCTCCTGACAACCACCATTTATGAGTTTAACTATTTTAGATACTTTATATAAGTGGAATGATGCAGTATTTGTCCCTATGTGACTGACTTATTTCACTTAGCATAATGTCCTCAAGGTTCATCCATGTTGTAGCATATGGCAGGATTCTCTTCTTTTCTATGGCTGAATAATAATCAATTGTATGTATATGCCACATTTTCTTTATCTATTCATCTGTCATTGCACATATACGTTGTTTCCATATCCTGGCTATTATGAATAATGCTGCAACGAATATGGGATTGCACATATCTCTTCAAGATACTGATTTCAATTCTTTTCAATAAATACCCAGAAGTGGGACCTCTGGATCATATGGTAATTCCATTTTTAATTTTTTTAGTACCTCCATAATGTTTTTCATGGTGACTGCACCTTTTACATTCCTACTAATCATATAAAAGTTTTTTAATTTCTCCACCACCTTGCCAACACTCATTTATTTTTGATAATTTAATAAGTATGAAATTATATCTAACCGAGATTTTAATTTGCATTTTTTTCTGATGATTAGTAATGTTGAGCATCTTTTCATATACTTATTGGCCATTTGTATGTTTTCTTTTGAGGAATGTTTATTCAGGTCCTTGGCCCATTTTAAAATCAGGTTATTTTCTTTTTCTATTGAATTTAGTAGTTTCTTATATTTTTTACACATTAACTCCTTATCATATGTATGGTTTGCAAATATTTTCCTTCATTCTATAGATTGTATTTTCACTCTGTTGATTGTTTCCTTTGCTATTTAGAAGCTTTTACATTTGATGTCATCCCACTTGTCTATTTTTGCTCTTGTTGCTTGTGTTTTTGGTGTCATAGCCAACCATACCTAATAAATCATTTGTGTTTCTCTTGAAATATTTTTTAATTCCTCTTTTTTTTTTTCCTTTTTATCTTTTTTACTGACTGGTAACGGGATCGCAACCCTCAGTGTCGCGCCCGTACCAGGGACCGGCAACAGGATTGCAACCCTCGGTGTTGCGCCCGCACCACGCTCAGCCAGTGAGCAGGAACCGGTTTCCACATGGGATCTGAACCCTCAGCGGGAGCGCTGCCGAGCTCCCAAGCGGTGCACTCTCCAGTGCGCCACCGGGCCGGCCCTTTTAATTCCTCTTTTGATTTCTTCCTTGACCCACTGGTTGTTCAAGAGTATATTGTTTGATTTCCATGTATTTGTGAATTTTCTAGTTTTTCTTTTTCTGTTATCGATTTCTAGTTTCATTTCATTGTGAATAAAAGGTACTTGGTATGATTTCAATCATCTTAAATTTGTTATAACTTGTTTTGTGAAAAGTGATATATCTTGGAGAATGTTCTGCATGCATTTGAGAAAAAAATATGTATTCTGCTGCTGTTGGGTAGAATGTTCTGTATATATCTGTTAGATCCATTTGATCTATAGTGCTGTCCAATTCTTCTGTTTCCTAATTGATTTTCTGTTTGGATATTCTGTCTGTTATTGAATTGGGGTATTAAAGTCTCCTCCTATTATTGTATTGCTGTTTCTCCCTTCAGTTCTGCTAGCATTTACTTAATATATTTAGATGCTTTGATGTTAGATGCATATATATTTTATATTCTTATGTTTTCCTAATGGATTGACCTTTTAATCATTATATGATGTCCTTCATTGTCTCTTGTAACATTTTTTGACAGCAAGTTTATTTTGTCTGATATAAGTATAGATAGCCCTGCTCCCTTTTAGTTACTGTTTGCATGGAATATCTATTACCATCCCTTTACCTGAAGGGAAAAGCCTATGTGTGTCTTTAAATCTAAAGTGAATATAGGCACCATACAAGGGCACTTCAAAAAGTTCATGGAAAAATAGAATTAAAAGATAATACAATATTTCCATGAATTCTTTGAAGTACCTTCATATAGTTGAATCTTATTTGTTTATTTCTTTAAAAATCTATTTAGCCTCTTTATGTCTTTTGACTTGGGAGTATGAACCATTTATACATAATTATTGATAAGGTAGGGGTTATTATTACCATTTTGTTGGTTGTTTTCTATTTATCTTGTAGCTCTTTTCTCTCTATTTCTGTCTAGCTATTTTCCTTTACACTTTACTAATTTTTATTTGTAGTGAATACTTTTATTCACTTCTTATTTTCTTTTATGTATCTTCCACAGGTAATTCTTTGTAGTTACTACAGAGTTCATGCTGTTGTTTGGATGTCTCCTCAAGCACATGTTGGAGCTCAATCCCCAATATGACATTTGAAAGGTGGGGCCTTTAAGAGGTGATTGGATCATGAGAGCTATGCATGCATACATGGATTAATATATTCATGGATTAATGGGTTGTCAGGAAGTGGACTAGGAGGTTTATAAGGAGAGAAAGAAAGCATGTGGAAATGTGCTCTTGCTCAACCCTTGCTATGTGATATCCTGCATCACCACAGGATTCTCTAGAGAGTCTCTACCAGAAAGAAGGCCCTCACCAGATGTGCATTCTCAACCTTGGACTTCCCAGCCTTCAAAACTGTAATAAATAAATCTCATTTCTTTATACATTACTCAGTTTCAATTATTCTGTTATAAGCAACAGAAAACAAACTAATAAATCTTATGCAAAACATCTTATAACTATGACAGCCTATTTTTTTTTCCTTTTTGTCTTTTTTACTGACCAGTAACGGGATCGCAACCCTCGGTGTCGCGCCCGTACCGGGGACCGGCAACGGAATTGCAACCCTCGGTGTTGCGCCCGCACCGCGCTCAGCCAGTGAGCGGGAACCGGTCTCCACATGGGATCCGAACCCTCGGCGGGAGCGCTGCTGCGCTCCCAAGCAGTACACTCTCCAGTGCGCCACCGGGCCGGCCCATGACAGCCTATTTTAAACCAATAACAACTTAACTACAGTTGTATACAAAAAGATCTACACATTTATTTCTCCCCCTCAATACTTTATGTTATCGATGTTACAATTTACATCTTTTTATATTGTATATGTATTAATATATTTTATAGTTATAGTTTTTTTATGCTTTCATCTTTTAATTTTTACTAGAATTAAAAGAGACTTACACACCACCATTACAATATTACAGTACTCTGCTTTGTTATATATTTACCTTTACTAGTAAGTTTTATATTTTCTTATATTTCCTGTTGCCCTTTAGTATTCTTTCATTTCAACTTGAAGAACTCTCATTAGCATTTCTTGTAAGGAAGTTCTAATGGTAATTAACTCTTTTAATTTTTGTTTGTGAAGAACAGTTTTGGTGGTTATGGTATTTTTGGTTGGCAGTTATTTTCTTACAGCATGTTGAATACATCATCCACTCCCTGCTGACCTGCAAAGTTTCTGCTAAAATATTAACTGATAGTCTTAGAAAATTTTCCTTGTATGTGATAAGTCATTTTTCTCTTACTGCTTTCAAAATTCTTTCTTCATCTTTGACTTTTGATAATTTGATTATAATGTATCTCAGTGTGTATAATTTGGGATTCATCTTATTTGGAATCCATTGGTCTTCCTGGATCTGAATGTTTATTTTTTTCCTCCAGATTTGGGAAGGTTTTGGTCATTATTTCTTTGAAAAAGCTTTCTGCCCCTTTCTCTCTCTCTCTTGTTTTTCTGAAACTCCTGTAAGGTATAATATGTTTTGCTTGATGGTGTCCCATAAGTTCCTTAAGCTTGCTTCATTTTTTAAATTCTTTTTTTCTTTGTCATCTTCTGACAGAATAATTTCCAATGACCAGTCTTTGAGTTCATTGATTCTTTCTTTTGCTTGACCTAGTCTGTTGTTGAAACCCTCTAGTAAATTTTTAAGTCTAATTATCATATTTTTCAGCTTCAACACTTCCATTTGGTACTGTTTAATATCTCTTTGTTGTAATTCTCACTTTGTTCATGCATTGTTCTGACTTCATTGAGCATCTTTGTAAAAGTTATTTTGAATTCTGTCAGATAAATCATATATCTTCACTTCCTTATTGTCTTTTTCTAAGGATTTATTTTGTTCCGTTGTTTGCATCATATTATCTGTTTCTTCAGTTTCCTGGACTCTTTCTGTTGGTATCTGCATGTTAGAAAAAATAGCCGCCTTTCTCAGTCTTCATGGATTCGTCTCATACAGGAGAAAATCCTCAACAATTTGCCTGACCACAAATTTGGGGTCTTTCAAGTCTTCTCCGTGTATGCTTCTTCTCTGGACTTGTACATGTAAATACCCATTTAGAAGGATTTTCCAGCATCCCATTTCAGGAGTTCATAATCTCTTGCTCCCTCTGGTGTCCTTCTGCTGTACCGTGGTTCTTTTGAAGCAGTAGCATGCCACAAGCTAGTCTATGTGTGCTAGTCTAAATTGCCACCTCTGTTCTCTATGGCCTCAGGCTTCTAGAGTATGCCAGTCCTGTCAGAACTCTGAGATAGGTGATATAGAACCCAGACCCTTGGGGAGGCCCCCCAAACATTGGAATATTGAATGTATGGCACAACTCTTTTTCTCCACAGGAAAAAAGCTAGGATTTGGGGTTTCTCCTGTTCTCTCTGAATTGAGCCAGGGTGGAGGAACTCTGAAAGGTGATTGCATACTGGTCCATGCCTTCACTTTTGTTCCAGCGACCCTCAGGCATCTAGAATATGCTGGGTTCTGTCAGTACTCTGAGATAGACAAGACAAAAGCCAGTCCCTTGGGCAGTGCCCAGAAACTGTTAAAACATTGGACATATGTCTCCCTCCAAAGAGAGAATCTAGGATTTGGGGGTTTTGCAAACTGGCCCATAAGAGGATCATAAGTGGGTTCTTTTGTGCTAGTCCAAACCTCCACCTTTGTTCTCACCAACTCCTAACTTAGGGTTCTTGTCTGTCAGCACTCTGATTCAGGTAAGTCAGAAACCAATGCCTAGGGCAAACCCTAGAAAAGTCAGAATGTTGGACATATGGCCCAGTCCTTTTTTTCCCTCATGAGTTAGAAGCTGGAAGTTGAGGTTTTCTTCCCTATCTTATGTTTCTGTGTCTGGGGGAGGAATTATAGCAAGAGGGGGTCTCAAGTTTTCCTACTGGCTTTGACGCAGCTGGTTTCATACTTACATTAGGTAAGAAAAAGAAATGAAAGCATACAGATTGAAATGAAAGAGCAAAATTGTCTTTATTTGCAGATGACATAATCATGTACACAGAAAATTTTAAGAAAACTCTGAAAAACTACTAAAAACAATAAGTGAACTTTTCACTTGTATCTCCCAATATACATAGTTCATATGCAAAAATTAAGTGTTTTTTTATACAAAAACAATAGAAATTGGAAATTAAAAATTTTAAATACCATTTACAATAGCACCAAATAACATGAAATGCTTATAGATAAGTTTAACAAATTATATGCAAGACTTGTACATTGAAAACTGCAAACATTACTGAGAGAAGTTAAATAAGATATAAACAAATAAAGATATATGTATACTATGTATATGACTCAATATACTCAAAGAGTTATATATAAAATTTTAAAAATCAATATACTCAATATTTTTTTAAGATGACAATCTGCCAAGTTGATCTACAGAGTCTTCTCAATTAAAAATCTAGCAGGATTTTTTCTGTAGAAATTAACAAGCTGATTCTAAAATTTATATGAAAACATAAACACTTTAGAACAGTGCTGTCCAATGCAATTTTCTGTGATGAAAGGTATTGTAAATGGCATTTTCAATTTTCAATTTCCAATTGCTGTTGCTTTTATATAGAAAACAGTTTGTGTATATGGACCATATATCTTGTGACTTTGCTAAACTCACTTAGTTCCAGTAGTTTTATATCATTTTCTTAAAATTTTCTGTGTAAATGATTGCATGCTTTTGTTCCTTTTTCTAACCTTGCTGCATTGGCTAAGACCTCCAGTATTATGTTGAATAAAAGTGGTAAAAGGGACAACTTTTCCTGCTTCTGATATTGGGAAAGAACATTTGGTCTTTCACCATTAAGTATGATGTCAGCCATAGGATTTTTTCAAGTAGATGTCCTTTATCATGTTGAGACATTTCCTTCCCTTTTATTTCTAGTTTGCTTAGAGTATTTATCATGCATGAGAGCTAAATTTTGTCAAATGCTTTTTTGGCATCTATTGAGATGACACATGGTTTTAAAAAATTATGGTAATTTGATGAATTATATTGATTGATTTTTAAATCTTTAATCTTGCATTCCTGCAATGGATCCCACCTAATCATGGTGTATTCTACTTCATATATGTATGGGGGGGGTGTATATATGTATATATACATTATTATTATACTTCATGTATATGAAGGTACTTCAAAAATTCATGGAAAAATAAAATTAAAAGAGAATACAAGTCTTTCCATAAACTTTTTGAAGTACTCTCATATGTATGTATCTATGTATATTTCATATATATGTATGTGTATATATATATATACATGGATTTTTTCACAAATATTTTGTTACAAATTTTTGTATCTATATTCATGAGAGTTATTGATTATACTTTTATTTTTTTAAATATCTTTGTCTATATTAGATCATTGAAAACTCAGTGCTTAAAAAGAAGAGGTTAACTGTTTATAAGAATTCCACCAGAGAAGAAAGGAGGAGAGTGCTCATAAGCCAGCATGTGGAAAAACCACATTCCTGGGCTCTATAACACATGTAAATTACAGACTTTTTTTTTTTTCTTATGTGAGGACAACCTGAGACCCCCTCCAAAAATTTCCTTGTAGTCAGTGGGATTAGAGGAACCTCAAGTCATTACGGTAGGAAAAAGGAGACCACATACTCCTCAAATTGGTTCCTGTGTTCTAAATGATGAACTTCAAAAAGACTTAAAAATGGTGCTGAAAGCATATGTTTGAGTGAGGTCACATCATGTGTCCAGTAAACATTTAGATATATAAAGGAGTCATAGTGGTCATCCAGCGAAATAAAACGCTAAGGATCACTTTGATAATTGAAATTTAAACATTTTTTCCTCTAATTGTTGACATGCAGCACTCATTACTTAAGAAGAGTGTAGCATATGAAATAAAATGTAGCCCTAGGGAAAAATAAATAAATAATTTAGACCTAGAGAAAAATAAAAAATAGGCATTTATTGTCCTTTTTCTAAATTTGGCCTACACAGTAATTCTGTTCTAAGTATTACTCTTATTGCTTCACCCTTAACACTTAGGAAATATTTTTATATAAATTGGAAAACTGAGATTTAAAGCAACTTGCCAAAAATGATAGAGGCACCATATACAGACCAAGAATTTAAAACCAGTCCTGCTTGGCTTTTGTTTGCTCTTAACCTGTGAAGCTATGCCATTTCAGAGAAACAGGTGGTACTGGTGCCCCAGCCTCTCCATTCTGTTTCATTTCCCTCTCTTCTACCAAAATGTGCTTAAATAAAAAATTATACAGTCAGTCACACCTTAACATATGTCACGTCTCCAATGAAATATTAACATATTAATTTTTTTCCTCATGAGCAAAATGCAGGGCTTTCCCCCGTATTAAAACTATCTAAGGCCTTAGTGGATTGGATAGACTTTTATTTTTGCTGATATTTATGAAATCATTCTACCTATGTATAAATCCAATCCCTGAACAGTTAAATCTCTATATAGAAATGAGACTTACTAAATAATTTCCTCCATTCTCAGAAGCTCTATAGACACTCTTTAGCACAGGGCTGGCTTGGTAGAGACACACAATGAATATAAGTTTTCATGCCTTTTCAGATACTGACATTAACTAAAAATGTATAACACATCCTTGTTGTTATAATGACAGTATTCTTTCACTTAAGAAATATTTATTGAATACTTACTAGGTGCCAAGATTTCCTAGGCAATAGAGGTATGTTAGTGGACAAAACAGAGTCCCTAATCTCATGGAACTTATATGCTGAAGGGGGAGGGGAACAGACAGTAAGCAAACAAAAAATATGTGTCAGATGAAAATAAGTGCTATGAAGAGAAATGATACAGAGATAATGGATAGTGAACAACTAGCGTAGAGGACAGGGACCATTCTCTATGGCATGATGGGGAAAAGCTCTTCCATCTGATGCTATTCTAAGTAGAGAGACCTGAAGACTGAGGGAGAGAGTCTTGTGGGCATCTAAGAGATAGTTGTCGCAGGTGGGGAAAGCAGCAGGAGCAAAGGCTCCCCGACAGGAGAATGATTGTCAGTCGCGACAGAGGCTGGAGCGTGAGGAGTGACATCGAGTAGTACGTGATGACGCCAGAGATGGGGGTGTGGCGTGAGGAGGAGGATCTGGAAGGCGTTAAGAGAACTCTGGGTTTTATTCAGTTCAAGATGGAAGGCCAGTGGAGGATTTGGGGCAGAGAAACAAGATGTAATAAGTGATTCTGGCAACTGTGTTGAGAATAGACCATATATAGGCAAAGACTGCAGCAGGGAGAGAGATTAGGAGGCTTTTGCAGAAGAAAACAGAAAGGCCCCTGTGATGATGATGGCTTTGACTATGATGGGGGTGGGGGGTGACGTTGTGTGAAGTGGTGGGATCCTAGATAAATTATGAATGTGAAAGCGACTGATTTGCTAAAGGACTGAGTGAGAATTTGAGAGAGAGAGAGAGAGGAGTCATGAATCATCCCAGGGCTTTGACGTGAGGAAGTGAAAAAGAGAGTTTCCACTTACTCCAAAGGAGAAAACTAGGGAGGAGCAGGTTTGCAGATTACAAGTTCGGGTTTGGACACATTAAAAACAAGATATTTATTAATAGACATTTAAATGTGATACTTGAAACTCCACGTCTGCTTCTCAATGAGGACTTTCAATTTCAAATCAACAGATACACTAAATGTTGCAAAATTAGAGACATTCTAGTTAACAACAGGAATAAGAAGAATATCGAGTAAAGAGTTGGGTCCATGAATCCATCTGCCTATTTGGAGAGCAGGATTGAAGTCGAGACTGGAGGCATAAATTTAGGAGTCCTTAGCATATAGATGGCATTTAATTCTGGGAATTGAATGAGACCCTCCAGGGAATGAGAACACCTATAAAAAAGAGAATATTTGTAAAGCCAGGGACTAAGACACTCCAAAATCTAGTTGTCATTTCTTCCTGGAGTCCCATGCCAATAATATCTATGCTGAGCAGGCAGAGCCAGATATAAGGCAGAGACTGACCAAGGGGCCACTTTTCTTAACTTCCAATTCCTTAAGAAAATGAGGAGGAGTATTGTTTTTGGATGAATGTTAAAGACGCAGTGGAGGAGTCAACTTAAGCTACAGGACTTTATAGCAATTAGAACTACTAGAAACCCACGCTTCATTTCCAGCAGCCTACACCTACAAATACAAATGGTACTAATTTACTCAGACTCCAAAGAATAAGCAGTATTCTTTGGAAAATGTTGGAACAGAAAATAATGAGCTAATTTAATATATTTCAGCGTGAAAAGAGAGTTAGAAAAAATAAAAAAGGAAAACACTGAAGCACTACACTTCAATAAGCACTAAACTCAACTATTGAAGTACATTGATACTGTCTAGGATTATTAGTACATAGGGAAGGTGTCTAAAAGGTATTAATAAAATAAAACAAAACATTACTTCTGGCTTACTAAGATACCAAAACTCTTATAAGTGCTTATAAAATATTAATTCATTTGATCCTGACATAAACCATACTAGGTAGAAACTATTATAATCTTCATTTTACAGATGAAGAAAGTGAGGCATAGACAGTAGAAGAAACCTGCCTAAATTTACACTACCGGGAAGATCACAGCCAGAATTTGAACTCAGTAATGAGGCTGCAGAGACTGCACTTGTAGCATTATGCTACTCTGTCTCTCAACAAGGACTTTCAATTTCATAGTAAATGTTGCAATTAGAGACAGTCTGGTTATCATCAGGGCTAATAAGCATTTCTGTTATTGATACTGGAGGAGAGGGTTGGGGGTGCTTGATAGCCAGCCTCAACCCACTCCATCCTCTTACCAGGTTCTTGACTCTGCCACAGGAAAGAATTCAAGAGCAGAGTCACAATGGAAAATTAAAACAGGTTTAATACAGAGAATAAGTAGTATAGACTTTGCAAGAAAAGTGCAGCCTAGCTCCAGAGACTGAGTGGGGCCCATACTAAGTTTAATACAGAAGTCAGAAATACACACTTAAAGTTTACTACAAAGTGCAGGCTGGTTCAAGAGAATGAGCAGCTATCTGCTAAAAGCAAGTTTAATACAAAAATAAAGCATACACACCTTGCCAGCAAAATGTGGGTTTGTCCCCGGGAAAGTGAGCAACCAACCTTGCCTTATACTGGGATTTCCCTTTTATAGTTCACTATCTAATACATATTTATACTATCTAATGAATATTCTACTATGGGGGTAGTTCCCAGTTATGTAACATAGTTTTGCACATGCTCAGTTGGTCTCTTTTAGAGCTTGCTCGTTGGTCAAATTCTACTACATGCACCAAATATATTGAAGAATATTTGGTGCTCTCTAGTGCCTCCAGTGGAAGTTCATTCAAAAGATAAACTTCATTTTACTGAGCATGCTCAGCCACTGTATTTGCATAAGGCTGCCCCCTGCAGTCTCACTGTGTTGGTACCAAAAACAGGTGTGCTAATCAACAATGACTCTCTCGTGGGGGAGGGCCCAAAGGAGGGGCCTGAGACTTAAGGTATGAAACTCAGAGGTGTGTCCTAAAAGCATTTAAACTTTTTTAAAAAGACAATTTTTTAAAGAAAAAATAATCGCATGCTTTTTGAGGTTTATAACATGTAGAAGAATATGTATGACATCTGAGACAAAGAACATGGGGAAATAAAAGCATACTGTGTAAGGCTTACAATGCATCATATTATTTGAAGATAGATTGTGATATATTAAAGGTGCATATAGTAAAACTCAAGAGCAACCACTGAGGGGAAATAGAGGGGGGGGGGGGAAGAGAGAGAGAGAGAGAGAGAGAGAGAGAGAGAGAGCTGATAGTAAATCAATAGTGGGGACAAAATAGAATAGTAAAAACATTGATTCAAAGGGAGACAGGAAAGGAGGGAAATGAGAACAAAGAGATGTAACAAATGGAAAGGAAACAGCAAAAGGATATGTTTAAGTCCAAGAATATAGATGGTTATTAAAAAATTGTATTACTTTTTAGTTGACATAAAATTGTATTATATCTGGTGTACGTGATGTTTTGAAATACGTATACCAAGCTAATTAACATATGTTTATGTAACATACTTGTAATGGATTGAATTATGTCCCCCTAAAACTCACTGAAGCTTGAATTGTGTCTCCCAAGTTTTATGTATTAGAAACTTGGCCCCCCACTGTGACTGTTAAGAGGATTGGAAATCCCATTGTGGCAATTGAAAGGTGGGGCCTTGAAGAGGTGATTAGATTGTAGGACCATGCAGTAGTGAATGGATTAAAAATGGTGGTCAGGGGCGTGGTGCTGAAGGCTTTAGAAGAACAGAGAGGAGATTCTGTCTCTTTTGCTTTTTGCCCTCTCTGCTTCTACCATCTTGCAATGTGAGTCCCTGCCTGCCGTCACTGAAGTCACCATCAGATGTGGACTTCCCCACCTCTGAAACTGTAAGCAATAAGTTTCATTATCTTACAAATTACCCAGTTCCATGTATTTCGTTATAAGCCACAGAAATGGACTAATACAGTTATACATATTATTTTTGTGTGTGGCGAGAGCACTTAAAATCTATTCTCGTAGCAATTTTCTAGTATACAACACATTGTTATGAACTATAGTCACCATGTTGTACAGTAGATCTCTTAAACCTATTTCTCCTGCTTAGCTTAAAGTTTGTATCCTTTGACTGACATCTTTCAAATTTCCCCAACCCCCAGCCCCTGATAACTACCATTCTACTCTCTGCTTCTATTAGTTCAACTCTTTGAGATTCTACATATAAATGAGATCATGATGTATTTGCCTTTCTGTCCCTGGCTTATTTCATTTAACGTAATGTCTTTCAGGTTCATCCATGTTGTTGCAAATGACAGGATTTCCTTCTTTTTAAGGCTGAATAGTATTTCATTGTGTATACTTGTATATACCGCACTTCCTTTATCCATTCATCTCTTAAGGGACACTCAGATTAATTCCATAACTTGACTATTGTGCATAATGCAGCAATAAACATGGGAATACATGTATCTCTTCAACATACTGATTTAATTTCCTTTGGATATATACCAAGTAGTGGGATTGCTGAATCATGTGGTAGTTCTATTTTTAATTTTTTGAGAAACCTCCATACTGTTTTCCATAATGGCTATTCTAATTTACAGTCCCACTAACAGTGGACAAGAATTCCCTTTTCTCCATATCCTTTCCAACATCTTTTATCTTTTTTTTTTATAATAGCCATTCAAATAGGTGTAAGGTAATATCTCATTGTGGTTTTAATTTGCACTTCCTTAATGATTGTGATATTGGGCATTTTTCATATACCTGTTCACTATTTGTATGTATTCTTTTGAGAACTGTCTATTCAGATTCTTTGCCCATTTTTAAATCAGCTTATTTGGCTTCTTGCTACAGAGTTGCTGGAGTTTTTTATATATTTTGGGTATTAACCCACTATCAGATGTATGTCTTGCAAATATTTTCTCCCATACTGTAGGTTGTCTCTTCACTCTATTGATTGTTTCCTTCACTGTGTAGAAGCTTTTCAGTTTGTTGTAGTGCCACTAATCTATTATTGCTTTTATTGCCTGTGCTTTTGGAGTCATATTAAAAAAATCATCGCTCAGACCAATGTCATGATGCTTTTCACCTACATTTTCTTCTAGTAATTTTCATAAGTTTCATGTCTTACATTTAAGTCTTTAATCCATTTTGAATCAATTTTTGTATATGGTGTGAGATAAGGGTCTAATTTCATTCTCTATATGGATATCCAGTTTTCCCAACACCATTTATTTACCCATTGTGTGTTCTTGACATCTTTGCCAAAAATCGATTGACAGTAAACACATGGATTTATTTCTGGGCTTTGTATTCTGTTTCATTGATCAATGTGTCTGTTTTTATACCAGTACCATGTTGTTTTAATTACTGTAGTTTTGTGGTATATTTTGAAGTCAGGTAGTGTGATGCCTCCAGCTCTGTTCTTTTTGCTCAAGATTTCTTTGGCTATCTGGAGTCTCCTGTAGTTCCATATGAATTTCAGAATTGTTTTTCTATTTCTATGAAAATTTCATTGGCATTTTGATAGGGATTGCATTGAATCTGTAGATCACTTTAGGTAGTACTGACATTTTAATAATATTAATTCTTTCAATGTATAAACATGGGATATCTTTCTATTTACTTATGTCATCTTCAGTTTCAATCATCAACGTTTAATTGTTTTCAGTGTACAAATCTTTCACCTCCTTGGTTAAATTACTCCTAAGTATTTTATTTTGTATTTTGTAGCTATCATAAATAAATGGAATTGTTTTCTTGAATTCTTTTTTGGATAGTTTATTGTTACTGTATAGAAACACTTTTGTTTTTTGTGTGTTGATTTTGTTTCCTGCAACTTTACTAAATTTATTTACTAGTTCTAACAGTTTTCTTTCTTTCTTTTTTTCTTTTTTGCTGGAATCTGTAGGGTTTTCTATATATAGATCATGTCATCTGCAAACAGGGACAATTTAACATTTTCCTTTCCAATTTGGATGTCTTTTATTTCTTTCTTTTGCTTAATTGTTCTGGCTAGGACTTCCAATACTATGCTGAGTAGAAGTGGCAAAAGTGGGCGTTCTTGTCTTGTTCCTGTTCTTAATGGGAAAGCTTTCAACTTTTCACTGTTGAGTATGTTGTTAGCTGTTGGCTTTTCATATATGGCCTTTATTGTATTGAGGTACATTCTAATTTGTTAAGAGTTTTTATCATGAAAGGATGATGAATTTTGTCAAATGCTTTTCAGTCATCTATTGAAATGATCCATATAGGTTTTGTCCTTTATTGTGTTACTATGGTGAATCCTATTTTTTTTTCCTTTTTGTCTTTTTTCGTGTCTGGCAACGGATCGCAACCCTCAGTGTCGCGCCCGTACCGGACCGGACCAGCAACGGGATCGCAACTCTCGGTATTGCGCCCACACCTCGCTCAGCCAGTGAGCAGGAACCGGTCTGTATGTGGGATCCGAACCCTCGGCGGGAGCGCCACCACGCTCCCAAGCAGCACACTGTAGCAGTGCACCACCTGGCCGGCCCCATGAATCCTATTTTTTGATTTGCATATGTTAAAACATCCTTGCATCCCAGGGATAAATCCCACTTGATCATAATGAGTGATCCCTTTAATGTGCTGTTAAATTCAGTTTACAAGTACTTGGTTAAGGGTTTTTTCATGTATTTTCATCAGAGATATTGGCCTGTAATTTTTTTCCTTGTAGTTTCCTTGTGTAGCTTTGGTATTAAGGTACTGGCCTTTTAAATTGAGACTGGGAGTATTCTCTCTTCTTCAGTTTCTGGGGAAAGTTTTAGAAGAATTGGTATTAATCTTTAAGTGTTTGGGAGAATTCCACAGTGAGGCCATCAGGTCCTGGGCTTTTCTTTGATAGGAGACTTTATTTCTGATTTTATCTCCTTGCTACTCCCTATTTTTTGTCTGTCCAGATTTTCTATTTCTTCATAATTTAGTCTTGGTAGGTTGTATATTTCTAGGGATTTATCGATTTCTTCTAGGTTATTCAGTTTGCTAGTATATCATTGTTCATAGCAGTCTATTATGATTCTTTGTATTTCTGTGTTATCAACTGTAATGTATCCTCCTTCATTTATAAGTATATTTATTTGAATCTTCTCCTTTTTTTCTTCATTGGTCTAGCTAAAGATTCATAAAATTTGTTTATCTTTTCAGAAAACCAACTCTAAATTTTGTTGCTATTTACTATAGTTTTTCTAGTCTCTATTTTATTTATACTATGATTCTTATTATTTTCTGTCTTTTACTGACTTTGAGCTTAATTTGTTCCTTTTCTAGTTCCTTAAGGTGTCATAATAGTTGTTTGTTTGAGATTTTTTGTTGCCATTGTATGTGTTTATTGCTATAAACTTGCCCCTTGGAAATGCTTTTATTGTATCCCATAAGTTTTGGTATGTTGTGCATCCATTTTCGTTTGCCTCAAAATGTTTTTAAATATCTATTTAAATGTATTTTTTTGCTATTGGTTATTCAGAAGCATTTTGTTTCATTTTTACCTATTTTGTAAATTTTCCATAATTCCTTCAGTTATTGATTTCTAGTCTCGTACCATGTTGTTGGAAAAGATACTTGATATGATTTTAATCTTTTAAAATTTGTTAAGACTTATTTTGTGGCCTAACATATGATCTATCCCAGAGAATATTCTGTGTGCTTGAGAAGAATGTGCTTTTTCCTGCTGTTGGATGAAATGTTTTGTATATGTCTATTAGGTTCATTTGGTTTAAAGTGTAGTTCAAATTCGATGTTTCTTTATTGATTTTCTGTCTGGATGATCTTTTATTGCTAAATGTGGGGTATTAAAATTCCCTACTATTATTGTATTTTAGTCTATCTTCACTTTTAGAGCTATTTACACTTGATTTATACATTGAGGTGCTCCAATATTGAGCACATATATATTTACATCTGTTATAACCTCTTGATGAATTGACCCCTTTATCATTATGTAGTAATCTTCCTTGCTCTTTTTAAAGTGTTTTACTTCAAGTCTATTTTATCTGATATAAATTTAGTTACCCCTGCTTTCTTTTGTTTTACATTTACAAGGAATATCTTTTTTCATCATTTTACTGTCAGTCAATGTGTTTCCTTAAAGGTGAAATGAATCTCTTGAAGACAGCATGTAGTTAGGTCTTATTTTTCTTTATCCTTTTAGCCATTGCATGTCTTTTGATTAGAGGATCTAATCCATTTAAATTCGAGGTAATTATTGATAGGCAAGGACTTACTACTGCCATTTTATTAATTTTTTTCTGGTTGTTTTGTAGATCCTTTATTCCTTTGTTCCTCTCTTGCTGTCTTCCTTTGTGATTAGATGGTTTTCTCTAGCAGTATACTTTGATTTCTTACTTCGTATCTTTTGTGTATCTGTTATAGTTATTTTTTTTTTTTTGTGGTTACCATGATGCTTACTTTAAAATCTTTATAGTTACAATTGGCTATTTTAAGCTGACAACAACTTTGATCACATTTTTAAAAAAAACTCTTCTATACTTTCACTCCACCTGCTCACAGTTTATCTTTTTTGATGCCACAATTAACATCTGTTTATATTGTCTGTTTTTTTTAACAAAGTATTGTTCTCATCATTTTTAATACTTTTGTATTGATATAAGTGATTTATACACCACCATTAGTATTAGAGCATTCTGAATTTGATTCTATATTTACTTTTACCAGTGAGAGTTATACTTTCATATGTTTTCATTCGTGTTACTTATTATCATCCCACTGTCTCCTGGACTATAAAGTTTCTGCTGAGAAATCTGATGCTAGCTGTATTGGAACTGTTTTGTATGTGATGTGTTTCTTTTCTCTTCCTGCTTTTGGGATTTTCTCTGTCTTTAATTTTTGATAGTTTGATTATGTGTCTTGAGGTAGTCTTGTTTGTAGTAATCCTTACTGGAGCCCTTTGAGCTTCCTATACCTGAATATTTATATCTTTTCACAGATTTGTGAAGTT
Organism: Galeopterus variegatus; assembly: GCF_000696425.1. Taxonomy (NCBI): domain Eukaryota; kingdom Metazoa; phylum Chordata; class Mammalia; order Dermoptera; family Cynocephalidae; genus Galeopterus; species Galeopterus variegatus. The sequence goes on along the minus strand of NW_007727877.1, from coordinate 275,692 downwards.
TACTGTCATTATTTCTTTAAATAAGCTTTCTTCTACCTCCTTCTCTGCTGTTTCTGGGGCACTCATGATACATATACTGGTTCACTTGATAGTGTTCCATAATTCTCATAGATTCTCTTCACTTTTGTTTAATCTCCTTTCCCCATTTTCTTTCTTGTGAATGGCTGATTTCAAATGACATCTTCAGCCTCATTGATTATTTCTTTCATTTTATCAGGACTGCTATTGAAGCTCTTAATGGAATTTTTCAGCTCATTGTTCTTTAGCTCCAGAATTTCTCTTTGTTTCTTTTTCATGGTTTCTTTCTCTTTTTGAATTTCTCATTTTGTTCATGTATTGTTTATCTGATTTTTAAAATTCGTTTGTCCACCTGTTTTCTCTTGTAGCTTACTGAACTTCTTTAAAATAATTATTTTGTATTCCTTGTCAAGCAGTTTGTAAATCTACATTTCTTTATGGTCAGTTGCTGTTGCTTAATTTTGTTACTTTGATGATGTCACATTTTCCTTATTGTTCATGACATGTATGGTCATGCATTGGTGCCTGTACGTTTGAAGAAGCTGAAACTTATTCTAATCTTTGCAGAGTGGCTTTGCTTGGGAAAGGCCTTCATGCATCAGCCTGTATAGAGATTCTGAGAAAGCCATTTGATGTAATCTGTGGCTGGGCTTGCCATCTGATGCTAGAGTCATTAGGCAGGCCAGCCTGGTGCCTGGGTTGGCAGTTGGGTGAACCTACTGCTTGGGCCCATGGAGTGGGGCTTGGAGCATGACCCACTTCAGTGGGCCTGCTAATTGGGTCTGTTGTGGTGGGCCTGGTATTTGGGTGCATGACGGCAGGCCTGGAGGCTATATCTAGATGGGCCAGCCTGGGTTCATGGGGGCTGTCCTGAAGGCTGGGTCAATGGGAGCTAACCTAGTGCTGGAAAAGGGCTGGAAACTGAGTCTGTGGGGTTGTTCTGGATGCTGGAGCCATGGAGGCTTGCTCAGGTCTAGGTTTTTACCAGGATAGGTCTGCTGTTGAGATCTGAGTACAAGTCCAGTGCTCACTTCCCTCTCCTTTCCCCATGCAAAGGATATTTCTCTTCACATTGTGCCACCTGGGTTTGTAGGAGAGGTGACTCAGATAATGTGAAACTTTCCTTTCTAACCTTTCTAATGTGTCTTATTTCTGTGCTACACCCAGGTATTATACTCTTTCACCTGGTTTCCTTAGCTCTTGTGAAGAATTTTTGTGCATGGTTTTTTGTTCAAATTGATGTTTCTGAGAAAAGACAAGCACTGAAAATTCCTAATCTTCCATCTTTCTGACATCACTCCTGCCCCAGAATATTAATAGTTACATTAAATGTAAATGAATAGTACCCTCCAATCAAAAGGCAGAGATTATCACACTGGACAAAAAGGCAAGGCCCAATAGTAAGCTGTATACAAGAAGCACACTTTAGATTTAAAGGTACAAATGAGTTATAAAAGCAAAAATAAGTTAAAAAGAAGAAAAAAGATATATGATGGGAACACTATTAAAAGACAGGGAGTGACTATATAAACATCACACAAAGTAGATTTCAGAACAAGAAATAGTAACACTGATTATTAAATTAACTAAAATATTGTTATAACTATTTTGGGAAGGTAGATGAGGAAAGATGAAGGGAAGGGAAGCATGCCAAATCTCTCTTATCATAACAGGAAGTCAATAAATAATGACTTAAATAAAACCAAAAGTTAAGAATATTTTTATTATTTAGTAATATGGAGATAATTACTTCTGGGAAACTGAATGTTTAAAAAATCAACTTAATGCCATCTGAATTTTAAATTATACGCATGCATTGTGTTGTTAAAATGGGAAAAAAATTAAAATGGACAAATATATATATAGTAAAGATGAAGATGTTCAGTTATCAGAATAGAACATTTTCTGTGGATTAATTATGCTACCTGAGAAGACTATATCCAGATGCTATGGGAGTATGGTTTAATCATCTTGCCTGTGGGGAACACTTGAGTGTTTCTCTTAGAAATAAGGGGACTGGGGAATTGGCAAGTATGACATAGATTGTGATCGTAGGGCAGTTAGGTAAGAAGAATCTTCTGTACTGGAGAGCAGTGTTCTCCTTGCTTTATCAGAAACATTGGCTCTTTTTACTGAAGTTACTTTTACTTTAGGCTTTGAGTTCTCAGGTCCATTCTCTTTTTCTGATTTCCAGGGCTGGGATCAGGTAACTACAGATGGAAATCACAAACATCTTGGTACAAGAAGCAGAGTAAGAAACCTCAAAGACCATTTTCTAGGAAGTGACCAGATTGAACAATTTTTATTTTTCTTGCCATTTCAGAGGCTACATATTTCGGACATTGGACTGATCTGGGATGAAACCTTGAAAATAGTTAGGTGATATTTTTTGTCAGAATATATAAAAAAGCCTCAAGACCCTCTAAGGCCTTTCTACTCAACGTGTGGCACACAGACCAGCAGCCTCGCCATCACTGGAAAGACTTTTGGAAATTCAGAATCTCATAATCTGTCCTACTGAATCAGAAACCACTGAATCAGAATCTACATTTGAACAAGATCTTCAGGTTAATTGCATATTAAAGTTTGAGAAACACTGCTCAAAGAACCAGGGTATGGAGACTGGTGATCAGAGCTGTGTAAGCAAGTGTTAAAAGGCCAGTTGGAAGAAATTGATCTCCAGGTGTGAAGTGGCAGGAGCCAGGCTGAGTGGCAGAAGCTAATGAGCATAGGAAGAGGACTGCATTACATGGCTGGATGGGCCAGCATAAGGTGGTGACTTATCAATGTCTGAAGCCAGTTACTAGGAAGGAGAAAGAAATGTTCAGACTGGGAAACTAAATATTCTAATTTAGAGACATGTACTTAGCTCCTGCCCCCTGCCCCCAATTCAACTCAAAACCGGACAGGCAAACAGAAAAGCCATGCACAAGATGGCTAGAAATAGGGACCCTTTTCAAGGTTAAAGAAATTATAGCTAATGTGAAATCATTTCTCCCCTCTTCCTCAAATGTTCAGATACATTTTCTGCATTTGAATAAGAGAGGAAAATAACACCTAATTAAGCCTAAAATATTCAGAAAAAACCATTAAAATTTATAAACTTAATGATAGGTGTCCCTTCATCTCTCATTTGCCAATAGAATTACCAAGCTGGCCACACAACTCTGTTTTCTACAGAAAAAAAAAATTGTCAATCAAAAAGATTCGAAATGGTAAAGGCTAATTTTAGTAGCTCCTCATCCTAATGGAGATATGAATCATATTAGTATTTTGTTTTCCAAAGATCCTGATGTTCTTTATCTTCTGGAATGTCAGTTGAAACATGAAAACCTTGAAAAGCACAGACTCACATCACCATAATAGAAACAGAAAAGATAGTGAATGGTTTTGGAACAAATGAACTCTGACTTTCTTAGCCCATGTTTGACCCCAAAATGATACTTTCTTTACCTACTTAAAACATTTATTCCCACACTATGTATGTAATTGACTATATACTAATATTAAAGATTTCCCTTAAAGTTTTTTTCTTTATTGAACAGTTTATGTATTTGCTTAAGGAAATTACCAGTTTTGCTTAGGTAGGTAAGTCTTTTTTAAAAAAAATCCCTGAAGGGTGATTTTCATAGTCGTCTAAATTATAACCATCTTATCGAAGTTCCTCCAGAATTCGTCACCAGATAAATTGTAACTTAAAGTAAAAATAGGGGGAAAAAAGACATTCATGCATATTTACAAGAACTTCCAAATGGCATGTTTTTCTCCTCTACCCTTGTTGTGAGAATTCCTGTTTCCATCCCATGCAGTTTAATCATTTATCTGCATTGTTTTGGGTCAGGGGTGGGGTTGATTATTTGGAGGAGGTAGTAGATGGTTTTCTGCAAACGCTATTAGAAGCAGTTGAAGAATAATTATCAGTTGAAATATCCCCTGAAATGTTCATATTTTATGTTCTGATTCTTTTGAAAAATTGAATCTTATCCAAGATCTTCGTTATCTCTGAGTACACTGGATTCTTCGGATTTTCTAAAGGCTCTCATTGTTTATAGCCTGTTTTTTTCCTTTCAAGAGCTCCTTAAGAGTAACCATTTCTTAACGTTCTGGGATGTGGATTGGTCCCTGGATTTCTCACTGACAATTTACAGGGCCCAAGGAACAAGAAGCATTACTCAAATTCAGGTTGTGGAAGAGCCCTGTCCTATAAACAACTTAGTGCTATTGCCTAAAAGTTGAGCCACAGCTGAAAAATGGAGCCTGGTAAATGAAGGATGCTTTACTTTTTAATTTATTTTTTCTTTTTCCTTTTTTTATTGTAACATAGTTAATTGTACATTTCTGTGGGGTACAGAGTTGAATATCAGTACCTGTGTGCAATGTGTGATTCTCAAATTAGGATAATTAGTACATTCAACATTATACAATGTAATCCTTTTTTCATGGCCCTTTACCAAACAGCTCTTATCATTGTGGTGACTCTAAGGATTTCAGGAGTTGTATGTCAGATGATGGTGATGAAGACGGAATAGATATTTTCACGGTATCACAGTTAGGATTTCATTGTATGAATACAATGTAATTTTTTTGGGTGGAGTGCTTTTTTAAAAATTGACACAATAATTGTACATATTTATAGGAATGCTATTTTTATGGGAGTCCAGGCAAGACCAGTAGACAGGGTGACATTTGAACAGAGACCTCAAGGAAGACAAGGTTCTGAAGCCACAAAGTTAGCTGTGTAAGCGTGGTTATTGCCAGCAAATCACCAATGCTAAAGCCCTGTGGACTCTGCTTGTTTCAGAAAATCGAAGCTCAAAAGAAGCCAGTGTGGTGAGGTGGTGAGGGAGTGAGCAAGAGGGGTGACAGATGGTGTCAGAGGATGCTGAGGAATGAGGTGGCCTCCCTGCCGCTGCTCCAACTTCAAGACACAGAAGGTCTTTGTGCACACGTTGTTCCTCACACTTCAGTTTAGTTGGCTTTGTTTTGTTTTGGGAAATGAGTTTTGAGCTTGATTTCAATCTCCCATAACCAAGTCTGTCAAAGAAAATGAATGATAGTTACATATTTAACAAGTTACACAATATATATAAAAAATTATTATACCCTAAAAGAATCAGGTATAGTTAATATTTGATTAAAATGTCTACATCAGTGGTGCTTTGTAGACTGCTTAATAGTCTTCTTTTTTTTTGATTCTTTAAAAAGATCAACAAAATTTGCAAGCCTTTAGACTGATGAAGAAAAAAAAGAGAAAACAGAAATTCTTAAAATCAGAAATTAAGCAGGGGCATGGTAGAGCAGTTGCTTCTTCTGTTACAGTGGAATGGGCTTTGAGGAGAGAGATGTCCTCTTTTTCCAGTCTCTGCTGGTGTCACTGCAGTTGGGTGTCTGGTATGGCTCCTGGTGTTGCATCGAGCTGCTTTTGCAGCAGCTGTGGCTGTGGTGGCCCACGCATGAGGAAGTGGTGTTTTCGGTGTGCTCCTTGCCTGTTTCCTGGCGGGGGATGCTGCCATTGGCTCCTGCCTAGGACCAGGTGTGCTCTGTTTCTTGCCCACATCCAGGCTGAAGAGGTGGCCCTAAGGATGCTTTAAAGATGGTATAAGGAACAGAAAAAGGAGAGGGGTATAAATGCCTCTGGCTAGCTTCTGGCCCAGGTGAAAGGCTAGCTGTGGCAGGATTTGTTCTTTTATGTTTTGATTTGTTTGAACATATCTTAGGGTTATTGTTGAGTCCATCTTACACAGTACTGCAATACAATGAAATGATAATTAGGTCAGCTGGAACAAAAATGTGAGCCAGGGCATTAAAGACACAGTGGATTTTTTTTTCCTTTTTGTCTTTTTTCGTGACCGGCAACGGATCGCAACCCTCAGTGTTGCGCCCGCACCTCACTCAGCCAGTGAGCGGCCGGCCGGTCTGTATGTGGGATCCGAACCCTTGGTGGGAGCGCCGCCGCGCTCCCAAGCGGCGCACTGTAGCAGTGCGCCATCGGGCCGGCCCAGGATTTTTTAAAAGATTAAAATATAACACATTACCTTCTAGGGTAATCCAACACAGAGAAATATCAGTTGTGCACAAGATTTACATAGATACCAAAAAAGGGCAGGGTGAAATTGGGATTATTTAAGTACTCTTATATGTGTTTCACAACTAGTATAAAATTTTTTTTGTTAAAAAGAGGTTATTTTAAAAGCGCAATGCAGGTTTAACTCTTTGATTTAGGAAAAAGAGATTTCTTCTGAGATGAGAATTGTTCTTTTGCTTGGGAAAAACACCTTAAAGACTGTTTTGAAAGGCATAGTCTAAGTGATAATGTTTCAGTCAATGAAAAGCTAAATAGTTCTACATAATAACGTAGAAGAAATGTTCATTTCTGGCAGTTGAGAAACCAACAGTTTTGGACGTTGGTACAGAGATGGCAGCCATCAAGGTCCTAAAAGGAAGGATTGTCAGAGACTAATTCCCCTTAGAAGGGATGTTCATAGGGCCAGCCTGTGGCTCACTCGGGAGAGTGTGGTGCTGATAACGCCAAGGCCATGGGTTCGGATCCTACATAGGAATGGCTGGTTTGCTCACTGGCTGAGTGTGGTGCTGACACCAAGCCAAGGGTTAAGATCCCCTTACCGGTCATCTTTAAAAAAAAAAAAAAGAAAGAAAGGATGTTCATGGACTTTTAGGATAGTGAATATGAATCACTGTCTCTTCAGAGGCATAATCTAAGCTCCCACATGACCTCCTAACCTTCAGGGGAGCCCCATTATACAGGGCAGCCAAGTGCTTGCAGAGTCTTTGGGAGAAAGGTGGGCAGGGAACTAGTCCAGAAAAAGTAGTCATGAGAAGTCAGCTAATGAGATGGGGATTCAGAGTTCAACAGAAAGAAGGAATTCGTAATCCTCAGGATTCCTTTTAGATCTAAGGACAGACACAGACTTTGCACAATGCATGATATGAGGCTACAACTACTTTATTTGGATATTAAAGGAGAAAGTGAGCCAGAGAGTGAAAGCTCTGGGGTATCCATCCAGGCAGTAGATACTTAGGTAACCCAAGCTTATGGGGTGGGGCTGTGGTCAAAATATGAATGCTGTGGTGAACCATGGCAGCTAGAATTTTTTTTTGGATGGGGGAAGGTGGTGATTAAAAATACACTTTGACGTAAGTTCTGCTGAAGTCCCACTGGGTTGTGCTTAGGCACAAGTGCCCATTACTGTGGTGGTGAATGAAGCCATTCTATTAGGATTATTTCAAGTTTGGGCTAGAATCTGTAAATCCATTTTATTTTTCAACCAGGATATTTCTTAGTCCCTCAGATGCATTAAAGTGGTATTCCTAAGATCATTCATCTATAGATGGTGGAAAAACTGGGGCTCTTGATTCTCTCCCGTGCTACTTTCTTTTACTATACAATGCTCTTTCCTGTAATTAAAGCTTCTTACTTTTTAACATTCACCATTTTGTAATACCACATATGGATCACTATCTATCAAATCTACGTTAATTACATTAATTGAACATCTTTTATATGACTGGAGCTGAAAATGTTTGCTTACAAGTTTCTTTATGAGTCTCTTCTAAAATACAAGACAACTACTGTGAAGGTTAACTCTAGGTGGCAACTTGATTAGATTAAGAAATGCCAAGAAACCTGGTAAACCTGTCTTTTTAGGTGTGCCTGTGATGGTGTTTCCAGCAGAGATTGGTATGAGAGCCTGAGTGGACTGGGTGGGAAAGACCTGCCCTGAATGTGGGTGGGAACCATCCAATCTGCTGGGGGCCTAGAAAGAACAAAAGACAGAGGAAAGAGGTGAAGCTCTCTCTCGATCCACTGGGGCTGGGATACACTCTTCTCTCCTGTCCGTGGACATCAGAGCTCGAGACTCCAGCTTTTGGGTTCCAGGACTTAACACCCAGGACACCATCGGCTTCCCTGGTTTTGAGGCCTTCGGACTTCGACTGAGCCATGCACCTGCATCCAGTTTACAGATGGCCTATCGTGGGACTTTTCTTCATAACTGCGTGAGCTAATTCCTCTAATAAATCCCCTTCATATGTTTATGACATACCCTATTGATTCTGTCTTTCTGGAGAACCCCGACTAACACAACTATTACTTTAGTTTTACCTGATTCACAGGACTTTGTAAAAATATGCTTTGGTAGAAATCCTGTTTATTCTTAGGCATTTAAAAGTCTTAAAATAACAGTGGTATTTTAAAATAGAGACTTCAAATTCCCTTTCTTTCATTCTGGGACATTCACTGTTTCTACAGTTTAAGGCAAACCCCAAATAAGTCTTTTAGTGTATGCTATTAGGATTCAACTTGTAAAAGAAAAAGAAATTTTAGACAACATAAGTTGAAAGTTAAAACAATTTGAACTTTTTAGCCCACAGGGAAAAGAATTCTAATTTTAAAGACTATTAAATGGGAATATTCTTGATCTTTAGGCCCCAGAAGTCAGTCTTACCAGCTTCTAGAAATAAATGAACATAGATGACATTTTTAGGGCTGGATGACAAACATAACCTTAGCTAACTCCAATTATTTTTGTTTTCTTAATACAGACTATAACAAAATTTATTTGTTTTCTCAATTGTAATTTATTGAAAAGGCAGTTACAAAGTTTTATGCACTCTTGCTATAGTCGAGTAGCATAAACATGAATATTTTTGTGCTCAAATATAAACCTATCAGTAGCTACCAAATGTAAAACAGGTCATTATTTTTTCAAAGTCAGCATTACTAATTCGATATTTCATTGTTAAACTAGGTTGTAAAAGAATTATTTCAAACAAATCCAAAATTTATTTTTATTTATAGAAATAAGTCACCATACAGTAAAATTCAGGAGTAAATATACCAGTTATTTTATATAACATTGCAAGCCTTTTTTTTTTTTGTAAAGGACAAAATATTAGATACAATCACAAGACATTTCAATATCCATTCAAAACCTGAATCATACAATTGACCCAGGAAAAACACACTGCAATTTTTCTACACAGCACAATAAGCTAGGGCATATAGAACATTTGAAAAACAGTTCCAAAAATAGAATACTAAACAATATTAATTCTTAGTAAATTTGTTACAGTAATGGGTTAAAGCATTATAGAATATATATTTTTTATTTATTTTTTATTTTAACTTATCAATACACAATGTAGTTGATTTTCATGTCCCTTTACCAATTCGTAGAACATATTTAAGTGAGAGATCCTGTGATACAATGACAACTACCTTCATGTATGAAAATGTTAACTATTTTATATTAATAATAATTATTCTAACATTACTTTCAAATTTATTCTTAGATTTCCTTTCCTTAATTTGTTTATTTGACCCCGGAACACAAAAATATTTAATTCACTCTATAATACTTAGTTTTTATTTAGAACATAAATCAATGTAAAAGATGTGTGTATACACACACACATATAATTTTAAAAAGAAACAAACAATGGTATTTAATTTTAACCATAATAATATGTGTTTTGATGTTAATATACTATAGGTTACATATATATTTTTATTTGTGATATTTAGTGTAACTAAAAATTGTGTTAGAACAATATTCTTAAAATGACTATATGTGAGATGGAATCACAAAATTCGTGTGATTCAATCCATTTAAACTGTCTTGGGGACTCAGAAGAAATAACCTTTCTTCTAAATAGTACTTAAATTGTTTTAGCTTAAATTAGCTGAGGTCAAATTCTTTTTTTTTTTTTTTCCTTTTTGTCTTTTTTCGTGACCGGCAACGGATCGCAACCCTCAGTGTTGCGCCCATACCGGACCGGGATCGGCAACGGGATCGCAACCCTTGGTGTTGCGCCCGCACCTCGCTCAGCCAGTGAGCGGGAACCGGTCTGTATGTGGGATCCAAACCCTCAGTGGGAGCGCCGCCGCGCTCCCAAGCGGCACACTGTAGCAGTGCGCCACCGGGCCGGCCCAGCTGAGGTCAAATTCTAATCAAGAATCATTCTCTAACTTTCATTGTCCTGTGTTACTCATGATTCCAAGTGTTGGCAATGGCACTGGTGGTACTAAAAGGGCAATGTAGGGGGGGAGGGTAGGGATACAGTGGCTGCTTCTGCACTTCCAGAGCTGGAATCCTCAATGGCTTCCTCTAAATAGGGCTCTTGCCTCTAGTATGAAAATCTGTAAGGCCCCAATATAAGTGGGCTTATAGGAGCCTAAAGTCTGATATTTGGAGCGAAGGATTAGGCTTAGTTTCTCCTTCGATTGCATCTAATTATGCTTTAGTTACAGTCAAACTCTAAGGCCATAATTTAAAGTCCCAAGTGTCCAATAATTTTCAAAAATATAGGCTTTAGAGCCCCCAAACATAAGACTTTAACCTAATTGGATTACTTTACTTGTGTAATAACAGATGAATGTTGTGTTTCTTATTCATCAATAGTTGTCCATTCTAGAAACTCTAATAAGTTTTGCAGGGTACTGCCTGTTATTTAAGACTATTTGATTTGTTCTTTCTCTAAAACCACCTCCTTCCCTCAATCATGGCATTTTCTTTGATGATAATGAAAATTCTGTGTATAGGACAGGTATACATTTGACCTGAAAATTTCACGAATATACTTCACAGTTATGTTCCAAATGAAATTTCAAAATAAGAAGCTGAGTAGTTTTACACTTTAAAAATACATGCCCCCAAACTAACCCATTAAGCACTTAATATGTACTTTAAAATGTTTCTTTTTTATTATCAATTAGTATTTATTGAATGCCCAACAGACTAGTTTCTTCTTACTGGCAATTTTTTTTTATCAGTTATGTTCCTAATATCCACAGATACATTAACATTGTGTACTTGCAAGATCTTGCCACAGATAACCCTGCAAAGCAAAATAAGTTTATGCAACACATTTATTCTTGACTATAAAGCTTCATTTGACAAAATATCTCAAGTGTCCTTTTCGGTCGAGAAAAGGAAATCCTTCTTGCTCAGCACACTCTTCCTCCTTACCACCTAGTTTCTTTTTCTGATATAGACAGGAAGGACTCTTCTAATATGGAATATTGTTTTGGGATATATAAATGCCATTTCAGGGTACATAACATTAAGAAAGTTTAGGAGCTAGATAAATTAAGTTTCTCAATCTACAGTACAAGAAATTAAGACTACATATTTGCCTAGTGCAGAAGTAGCACCCAGATCACCTCAGATCTCCAAGTCCATTTCCTATTGTCTCATCTCCTGATGCCTTTAAAAGGAGAAAACACAGCTGGTTATATTGATGCACACCTTATTTGAGACATGTTCCAAGAAATAAGATTCAGCTTGAATTGCTTTACTTGGGAGTACACATCAACATTGTGAAACAGAATCTGTATAGAACCATGAGGTTGTTACTTTGGAAATGTATTTAGAAAAAAAGTGGGCTCATTTTTGTTCCGATCCAAAAGGCTTTAGTTTTTTAACTATTAAAGAGAAGTTGTCAAATGGGTTGACAGTCTTACAGAGGGCAGGGTTACTGAGATTCTGTTCTAATTCAAATAATGAATAAGTGATTAATTTAGAAGATGGCTTATATTGGGCAATGCCCCTTAAAAGACAAATTTATTTTTAGAAAGAAGAATTCTAAAACCTAAGGGCCTAATATCCACAGAACATTTAGAAAAAAATTTTAGGCATATTAATCCAGGGAGTCTAAGGGCTGAGAATTTGGAAAGGAATGAAGAGGAGTGGAGTTAATGGTTCCAGGTTCTTGCAGTGCCATCCCGTCCTCATTCTCTTATCTAAAAAGTTAAAATAGAAATCCAATAACACCATTAAAAGCAACTATTACTTCCTCTAAGGGATGCAAAAATATTTATGATGTACCCTGAAATCATTGTATGATCTCTAAGAAAGAGAAGGAGCCAGACAAAATAGCTAGAAAAAAGTCACTGAGTTCCATTAATGAAAAATGTAATAACAGCCAAGTAGTGTTGTAATTTATCTTTGTTTAGAAATGAAAGAAATTGATGCTTGTGACTGGCTCTGATTTACCTGCATTCAAAAGAAAGCAAGTTCTATCTTTGAACTGGAAAACTTTAGTCGGGCAGTAGAAGTCAGGCTTAGTGGTCGCTGGCAATGCTTTGCAGTGAATCAGCAGATCTATTTTTAAATTTTAGGATTTTATATTCCAGCTGTAAAACCAATTAATTCCGGTTAATGAAAAATAAATAAGAAAAAAAGCTGTGCAAAGATCCCAAGACTATAATAAAAGCAACTGCTAGCATATGTATAGCACTTTACAGTTTATGAAGCTCTTTTCACAAATTTGATTTTAGTTTTCACAACAACCCTGTGAGGTAAGTGTTATCAACTCCATTGTACAGCCAAGGAAATGAGGCTTTACGTGTTTTTAGGTAACTTGCCTAAAGTCATGTATTTAATAATGAAGTTATCCAGACTAGGCACAGAGCAGTTCTCTTTCCATCTGCACCCCCCCACCCCCCCAATCCGGCCATAAAACTGTTAGATGGATGGGAGTTTGGAAGGAAAGACCAAGCCGTTTTTAATCAAACATGGGTGGGTGGGGGAGCATTTCATATCCTGAGTCACCCCTTAGGAGACTTATCTATGAATCCAGATTCCTCAAACATGAAGGTAATGATCATGTTAATATCCAGCATAGCACAGGATGTCTTGTAACACTGGTCAAAATGTTTACAATGTTCAGCAGAAAAACTATAGAGTACCATAGGCAACCCTTTCCTACTCTTTTGATACAATTTGGCATTTCTCATACAAATGTGACTTGAAAACCTTTCAGGGGAAGGAAAAAGATATTTTGGGCTAGTCAACATGTTCTCTAACCTCCAGCACCCACCCTAGTAATCATGTTGTTCACAGCCAATAAAATGTGAGAAACCTAAAGAAGGGCACTGCCAGTTCTAAAGTTACCATTTTGAAATTCAGGGTGATTTATAGCTTCTAACATAACTTTCCCCTTTTGACTCTGAACTGACCACCTCCTGCTCACTATGCCCCAGGTGCTTGCGCTTCTCCAAGACTCCCTCCCATCTCCAGGTCACCATTTGTGTCTGTGTTTTCTGATGTGTAAATCGATTTTACGGGATGGAAACAAAATTTCTCTGAAGTATCATCTAAATACTGAGGCTGATGAGCACACTTTGTTCAGAAATTAGTGCCCCTAGTTATATGACTTTTAAACCAATCAAGCCTTACTTATGTCAGAAATTAAAACAAAAACAAAAACAAAAAACCAACAACAAAATACAAAACCAGGGTGTTTATGATTTTTCCTTTAAATATGTAACTTCTATTATATTTCTGGGAATTGGGACTGCATATATATACTGTGTTTTCATTAACATTCCATATAAAATAATTCATAGTTTTTGGCCACAGCAATATGAAAATGCAACTAGAAACACTGTCTTGTACCCAATGAGTTGATTTATGCTTATCGTATATAAGTTCATTTGTTCTCGTGATTTCTTGCTGGATTTAGCTGATGGGCCAAAAAGTCAGTTACAAGAGTCAGGCTGCATGAACGGCAGGACTCAGGTTGAAACAGGAATGAATTTGACGGACTTGGAAGATTTAGGCGAGTCCTTCCATGTAACTGTACTGTTTGTTGGGCTTCGGTTGTTAGAGTAGGAAGTCTGTCTTCTGCTCATACTGTCATCTTTGGTGAATTGTTGCTTCATGTTTTGGCAGCACAGGAAGCTTTGAACACAGTCTTGCAGGAGATGGCCACTAAAAAACATATATATCCAGGGATTGCAGCAACTATTCAGGAAACCCAATAATGCAGTGAGGGTGATGGCAGGGTTTTCCGAATCTGCATGAAAAATATAACGGAAGATTATTTTAATATCCAAGTGTGAGTAACTGAGTATTGGATAAACTCATTTTTCTATTGACTAATTAAAGGGGAAAGAAGTTATGGGTTGTTATAGAAAATGAACTACCTTGTTTATCAATCAGAGAAATGGATGGTGTTTAGAAATTGCTTGGTTGTAAAATATTTTCATAAGCAAGATGCCATAAAATTAATTCAAATATTTTTAAACTACTATTAAAATATTTAAATAGAATGAGTGCAGATTTCAAGAAGTGAAGACTATTAAATAATTCATTAGAAAAATCTCTATATTCTTTATACTAGCAACAACATGTGCTAATGAACACAGAACTTACAGAATGGTTGCAATTTCAATATTTCAAGGGTCTGTAACCACATATACCAAATTGTATTCATTCTAATAACTCAGGCAAAAGCTTGGCATTATGGACCATGGTTAGTAGTTTTAAAGTTCTAAATATTAAACATATTCTTGTAATGTGAAAACTGTACAGAAGAGGATAGTTGAAATAGGTCCCTGAAGAATGCAAGTTTGAATTGTTTTTCTTTGATTAATTAGAAATTTGGTTTGATTTTAAAAGAAAACCATCTTTGATTGTCGATCAATCAATTAAATTATATTAAGAACACCTGAATTAGAAAATTACAACAGGATTCTTGAATATTTTATCTTAATCAGCAATGGTAAATTAAATAAATATACACTTTTAGAGTGGAACTACTGCAGTGATAATTATCAATGCCTTTTCTAAAAATAATAATCAACAAGCACTAACCTTCCCTCGATTACTGAATATAACTTGGATCTTCTCAATCTTGGTATATTAGAAAAAATAAATTATTTAATCTTACTTTGTACAAAGATGCTTGTATTAAAAGCGATCAGGACCCATGGCTAAGACTATATTCACAAAGAATGGAAATAACCAACATGTCTATGCACAAGTGAAGTTTTTAGTGATTGTGCTTAAATCCTGATAAAGCAGTGATTAGACTGAATTTTTAATTTGATTGGCAATATTAAGAGGCTTCTAAGATCAAGCAAGACAGGAAACCATAAACCAAAAGTAAAATGTTTATGTTGTACAAAGGCTCATGGAAATATTCATATTATCTTTTAATTCTATTTTTCCCATGAACTTTTGGAAGTACCCTCATATTTTTTATTACTGATAATATAACCTGCAAGAATATTTCTTTGCTTATATTAAATTTACACTCAAATGTTTTATTTGCAAATGTAACTTCCAAAGTATATTACATACACTCCCCTATTCCAATCCCAAAAAACAAAAGGAGACAGCTCCTTCCAGATAGGTATTTCCTGGCTGCAGTTGTTACCAAAAACATTCTTGTAATATATTTGGTTTGAAAAAGGTTTTTTCCTTACTTAAAGAAAATATTTTCCAAGATGCAAAATTAAATAATGCTTTTTTTTTGCACATCCCCATGAAGTCAGTTTTCCTAGTTTGTGGAGGAATTAAGATGTAACAGGCTAGTAGGGATAGAGAACTCCATCAGTCAACTACAGCATGAGTTGTGTGGAGTGGTGTATGCTGGGTGTTCAAATTAATGCTGAAAGACGAATGAATTAGCCTAAAAATTTTAGTTTATCAATGATGGTCCTTTAAAATACCAGAAAAAAGTGTTAATTATTGTTAGAAAAAAATAAACAGATTATAATGAGAAAGGGAACATTGACTAAATGCCAAATTAGAATCCTTGACTTCGTGAGAATCTTCCTATTACTTTCTTTAGAAAAAATATGCTCATTTATATCCTTGTCCTGAGGCATTTCTACAAATATTTTATATTAATTGTGATATTTTTCACCGTTCAACAAAAAGCAGTTGTGACAGTAAAAATATTTCCCTGAATCCGATAGACTTGATAGCATTTAATAAAGCGGTTGTGATTTGGGAAAAAGCCATTATTCTTTTGTAGTTGCATAGCTGATTCTAGGTCTCTAGGGCACAGTTTTTGAATTTGTGGTGTTAGGATCATTGCACGCTACAAAGGCTGAGTCCTGGGCCACATTCCAAAAATACTTAATTAGAATGTCTAGGATGGGGATCCTAGGAATTTGCATTTTTGACAGTTTTCTCCCAAGGTGTGAGTCTCCTACGTGCAGAAGTTTAAGAATTGCTCTAGAGGATACTATAAAAAGAAATTCTGCGCGCACACACACACACACACACACACACACACACACACACACACACACACACACACACGTTCCCATCCTGCACTTTCCTCCATCGTCCCAGCACCTACCGATCCAGGGGAACTTCTCATCCCAGACAGACCACATCTGAATGATGAAGAAAGGCGCCCAGCAGACGATGTAAACCGTCACGATCACGAAAGTCATCTTCACCGTGCGGATCTTGGCGCGGGAAATGGTCTTCACGCTGCTGACACAGGGCGTGAGCAGGAGCCCTTTCTGGAAGGTGCCACCCGCGCCTTCTGCGCCCTCGCTCTGTCTCGATGTGGTCTTTCCGCGGACGTTGCGCCAGATATGGCAGCAAATGAAGCCGTAGCAGGTGCCCAGGATGACCACGGGCGCCACGAAGATGCCGCCTGTCATCCAGGTCACATAGGCACGGGAACCCCAGGGTTCGATAAAAGTGGCCCAGCAGTCGCGGGCTTTGGTGACATTGCTCACCTCGATCATGGAGAAAACGAAGTACTGCGGCGTGCTCAGCAGGAAGCTTAGCACCCAGGCGGCGGCGATCATGAGGCGCGAGCGGCGCGCCGGCTGCTGCAGAGTCTTGAGCGGGTGGCACACGGCGATGTAGCGGTCGGCGGTCATGACCACCAACATGTAGGCCGCCGCGAACATGACGAACACTTGCAGGTGCTTCACCACGCGGCACAGCCAGTCGGGGCCGCGGAAGCGGAAGGTGATGTCCCAGCACAGCTGCGGCAGCACCTGCAGGAAGGCGACGGCCAGGTCGGCCAGGCTGAGGTGCCGGATGAAGAGGTGCATGCGGGACGTCTTGCGCGGCGTGCGGTGCAGCGCCAGCAGCACGCTGCTGTTGCCCAGCACCGCCACCACGAAAGTCACTGCCAGCACGGCGATCTCCAACTTGGCCAGCTTCTCGTCGCGCAAGTCCCCCTGAGGGCTGCCGCCTTCCCCAGGCGTTTCGGCCTCCTGGCTGGCATTGGCAGCGCTGGTGGCCAGGGGCCACCAGGAGCTGGAGTTGTCCGCGGACCCCGCGTCAGAGCCTCCGGAGAAACGCATGCTGCCCATGCAGCGCCTCCTCGGCGCTCTTCGGAAGCCCGGGCTTCCTGCCTCCCAGGACTTGGGCTCCAGGGCCCGAGCGCGCTTTCCTTCCCGCGCTGTCCGCTCGCTGGGTCCCGCAGTCCCTCCTGCGGGCGTCCCCCTGCGCAGCGTCCCCCCCGCCACGGAGGCGTCTCAGTCCAGTGCGGCGGGCCCTCTTTCTGCTCTGCCCCTTGTCAACCACAGCGAAGCTGGGTAGGTGCGCCCCGTGTTCTGAAAGCACTGGGACTCCGAACTCAATGATTTCTGCGAGGTTTGTTCCCACAAGTCTCCTAGCGGCTGGAGACTGCTCGGTGCCTACTCCCTCCTCCTTCTCCCGGGAGGCAGTTTTGTCCCGCGGTCTCCCTACGTCGGTGATTTGTTCTCTTTGCATCACTGCTGTAGGGGTGGGGCTGGGACACTCACCGATTCCTCGGCATAAGAAGCGGGATCGTAGCGCTTTCCCGCTCTTCTCTTCCCAAAACTAGGAGAACCGGACGTGTCGTGCCCTTCCTGGGCTCATGCCGTTTCCTCAAGCCTCCCTCACTAGCCACCCAACCCGGCATTTGGCTTCAGCAGGCGCGGTCAACGCAGTGCCTAGAAATCTCGGATCCACGCACCTGCGCGCGCTCCTGCACCTGAACTTGACGCTGGAGCCACTTCTTCCCCCCGGGCCTTCTCTGCTCCCCGCGAGCTCGTCCCCGGGCAGCCGGTCTGGCTGATTTCAATCTCTCCCCGCCCCGCTCATCCTCAGCCCCTTCCGCAGGGTAACAGCTGCGCGATTAAAGGGCGCTCTCTTCCCAGGAACGTCTTTGACGCCTGCTATTTGTTGCCCTGCCTACATCTGCAGACGGAAGGACGCCCCCACTTGGCCCACGGCAGCCCCCGTGGCTGCTGTGCGTGTATTTACGGCGGGGAAAAGGAACGTCTCTTGGTGATCCCGTTTCCCAGTGGGGCCTGGGGATTTAGAGAGCTTTCTCTAAACTAGATTCCTGGGGTTTTTCTCAGGGAAAGACCTGATTCCCACAGCGGGGATGGCGGGAATTAGGCCGAAGCATTCCGTGGGGACTTCATCTGGTTACTACAGAACCGTGGGGACGTCTCTTGGGTTGGACAAAGAGCAGCTGCTGGACAACGGCCACCCAGGCACTGCTCTGCAAGGCACGGGAAGGAAAAGGCGACGGGTTCCTGCTCTCTGAGATGAGAAAGACGAAATCTCGAGACAGGCAGGAGGCGCTCGAAGGGAAGAGAGAACACACCACCTACCTATTAGTTACTTTGGACAGCCAGAAAGAAATACTGATTCTCTCCATCAGCTGTGTTTTAACCTCGGCGAAGATATGCTTAGAACGACGGCGAGAGGGAGCTGTTCTCAGCCTATTTTAGGGCGAAGGAAAAAGAAACACTTTGTGTTTCAAAACCAACATTTAATACACCAACGTTCTGACCAACATGACTTTGTTGGTCAGAACGTTGGTGTATTGTGGACGTTGTATAAATTTGATTCTCAGAAAAGTATCACCAGCTGTGAAATGTAGGCAAAAAGAAATCAAAAGATTTGCTTAGGTGCAGTCCTTTGCTATCCAGTTCATGCATGCAGTATCCCCAAAGTTGTCACATTAAGAGTACTGGACTCAAAATCTGGAGTCCGCTTCATTGTGGCTCTATAAGCTTGGTCTATACACCTTTAAAAAATGGGAATAAAAGCACTTACTTTTCCTACCTATGAGGTTATTGGGAGGATCAAGAAAGACAGTATTTTGTGTGTGGGGAAATGCTCTGAAAACTGAAAGCCGTGTTATGTTGGCTTATTTTCTCCAAGATATCTAAAAAGACATCAAAAAGTTAGAATAGTTCAGGGATGGTAATAAGTAAAAGGATTACAGACCACTTGTCTGGAAAAATCCTTCAAGCAATTAGGTAAGTCGCTGACTCAGAGAGGTGACATTCTTTTAAGTCACAGACTACATTATTGGTGCTCTTTATGAGAAATAATGTTGACTGACACTAGTGTCCCTGGGTATTGCAAAAGTGGTCCATTGGCCAGGGTCTGGCAATTTCATAGCTCTTGGCCCTACACTCTTGAGCTTTTAGGTTTCCTCAGGGGAGGGAATCTGTAGTGCAGGGTCACTATAGTTTCCTTGGGTGTCCTTTTTACCGAGAAATAGTGTGGTGACCTCTCAAGAAATCATTCATCTGTGTCAGGCAATCTGATCCAATAATCAAGCTATATCCAAGTATCTAATTTATAAAAAATAATCTGTTAGATTACATCAGTGGACACAGATGAAAGATATTATTATTCAGTGACAACAGTACCAGTTACCTTTATATATCAAGCACATATGCTTGATATGTGTATATCTATGTATGTGTATGTCATATACACATACATATATATGTCACTTTGCTGGGTGTCATGGGGCCAAGAAAAGAGGGAAAAAATTTTTTCATTGCAGATTCTTGAACCAATCTGTCTTTTAATTCACATAACAAAAATTTGTCAGGCTTAATTTTAATGGTTCCAAATGAAAAGAAAAGTAGGACCATCATAACACAGACTTACTATTTATGTACCTCACTGGACCTGCTATGATAGTTACCCTGTGGAGGGTAAAGGAATTGTGGTCTTAAAATGTGAAACGAATAGCCAATATTTTCTGTGGCTTTTTCTTAGAGCAATTTACATTTGCTCTGTACTTTTTGTATTATTAAGACTTACCTTTTACCTCTTTCTTTCCATGGATTCCAGTTAACATATTTTGGGGGTGAGATGATGCAAAGAAAAAGAAGTTGTGCATACTTATCCTGGAGTAATCATTCTCTTTCATTCACCAGTCTTCCTTTCTCCCATTTGCAATTCCAGATGTAAGAAATATTTCAATTAATGAAAGCAGCTACCCTCCTTCACTCACTAGCTGTCTGACTTTGTTTTAATCTTTGGTCTTCAAATTCTTCATCTGTAAAATCTTGGTGTGTTAAAACATATTGAAGTTGCTGCAAGGATTATATAAGTGGTTATTTACGTTTCTGGCATTTCATGAGTGTTTAAAACATTAATTTCCCTTTTTTCAAATATGTAACCCTCCATATTACCACCTATTTTGCCATCAAAGGTTTCCCTAATTAAGGCATCGTATCTGCAACTTTCTCATGTGCAATAGAAGATACTGATAGGTTTCCTATGAGAAAAGAGTTGCATGGTCCAATACATTAGAAAAGTGCTGTGTATGTATCCTGTTCTGTCCTGGCAATTTACATATAAAAAGGAACAGAGAAACCTCAGAAAAGAAACCTGCTTAACTTTGTTTATCAATGGTTCCCAAAGTTATTTGGCCATCGAAAAACTCCATCCTTTTCCTTTCCCTTAGTGATGAACATGTCACAGGACAAGGAACACAGTTGGAGTAGCACTGAGTAAAGGTACTCGGCGTCCCGAATGCTTGGGGGCCACCCCTGGACTTGGTCAAGGCAAAAAGTTGGAAGTTCGAGCCAAGTACAACTAACTCTTCCAGGATCAGGGAAGCCCAATGTGAATAGGTTACGTTTAGTTTGTCACAATATTTTATGTACTTTTCATAGATGCTATTCAATAAGTTTTACTTAAAGCTCTCCTTAAATTGTCAGTTTTCTTCCCTCTCCTTACTGAGAAAATGCAAGTAACTAAGTATTTGGCAGGAGCACCCATTTCACTTCTACAGCCCACAATGACTTCTTCCCCTTCAATTTTAAGTTAATCCCACTACTTTACAGGCCTGTAGTCTGGTATTCATATCATTAGTTAGAGCAAATCAACAAATATTTGTTGTACATTACTGTACTAGGTCTTAAGCTGGCTACAAGCAAGTATGTAATAATCACTAACGTTTATTAAGCACTCTGCTAGGCAATGTCATAAGTGCTTTACAAGTGTTACTTCACTTAATCCTCCCAGTACATCCTATGAGAGATGTACTATTAAATTCTATTTCATTTTACATTTGAGGAAACAGAGGCACAGAGAGTATAAAAAACCAATCTCGGGTGACACACCCGATCAGTGGTAGAACCAGGATTTGAACACAAGCAATCGACTCCAGTAAAGTTTACAATCTTTACCACTACCTTGTGCTGCTACCTGTGAGTGTCATGTTTCTGGATCTTACGGACTCATATGGGCCATTCAGTTGGTTATTTAACATTTCATCTGTATATGATGTTCTCCTTTAAGACTAGAAGATCATGTAGAATCTTCTACACTTGTTATTACATAGCTTTGGTTTCCTCTTTTGTAAAGCAAGTATAGGCTAATAATAGTGGGAGTAGTAATCATAATAACAGTAACGATAATAATAAAAAGATAATATGAACATTTACCAACCTTGGTTAAGCTCTTATTTCATGAGCTAAGTTCTTTAAATTCATTATTTCATTTAATCTTTAAAATAATGTTTAAATAATATTTAAAATAAACTGTATAGGAATACAGTTATTATTATCCCATCCCACCTTACAGATGAATAAAATAAGGGGTACAGAAGTTGAGAAACTTAACCAAAATCCCAGGGCTCCAAGTGGCTGAGCCAGGAGTCACCCATACAAAGGTCCCTATAACGTCAAGGCCGGAGCTCTAATCTCTATGCCCTGACGCCTCCCATACACATTGCAAGCGCCTAACATGTCTCTACAGAATGAATTAACAGATGTGGTAACAGAAACTGATTTTTGAGTGCTGAATAAATATGAAATCCAGAAAATGCTTGGCAACTGGCTAAATTAGGAAAAAAGTTCTTGAGGAGCTGCCTTTGAGCGTCTAAATCTCCATGGTATCTCCCTGAGAAAGAGGGTCAGCATTTTTATCTGGAAGGGATTTAAATGATTCGAGTCATCCTTCTCTCTTTAGAATCCTGAACTGGTAAATTATATTTGATTTTAAAAGCTATTCAGTGCAAGAGCTTTTTTAACACACACACACACACACACACACGATTCTAAAATGTGCTTCAAGTCAAGCATGAAAAAACATCAGGTCTTCATTATAATACTATTCACTCTGTGGGGTAAAATTAAAAATGAGAACAGCGTTTGGTCCCACTCATGGCTTCCATGTATGAGTACAGAGCTATGACATTAAAGAGAGACTATTGTGTTCAACAAAATCTTAAGTGTCCTGACGTCCGCTGATGAAAAATTAGAATTTCATCACTTGCACAAAACCAAAAAAAAAAAAAAAAGAATCCTAAGTCAGCCATTATAGCATTAGTAGAAAAATTACTCCAAAGGAAAAGATGTATAAAATCAGTATTATTAATATCATATGCTAAGAAGATCTATTTGCATTTAAAAATTATAAGGTTGATTTAATTTAAATTTTTTTAAATTTAAAATCATTTAAATGGTTGAGTTTAAGACTTTTGCTCTGAATAAATTAATATTAAGTTGGACGTTCTGCATTTTCATAGTCAGCAGCTTTGCTATTCTGTCTAGAATTTGATGATCATCAAGACACTGTTTTAGCATGCTGGCAGCACTGAGTTACCTCTGTGTGTTCATTAACTTTCTTTTCACAAGAGTAAAGGTTTGCATTGTTTAAAGGGAAGTAACAAGTACTTTCTTTTGCTTCTCATTTTCTTCTTTCTTTAGGTTTGACTGGGATTAGTTCTGAAGAAATATATTTTGTTTCTATTCTTCATCCCCCTCCCACCTTCCTCTGTCTGACACCTCACAAAGTCTCCAGATGCTTCAAAGTTTTTCAAAAGCCTCTTTTTTTCCTATCACCAGGAATATAGAATATGTTGCATTTTATTTTCTATTAGGATTTTCATTGTGATAATTACATATTTGCAATAAATTTATCCCTGGATAAAGCAGACATGTTGTCTGAGAAGAGGTTAAATCCATTCAGACTGAAACCTCAGTGTACTAGGGTACTTTAGAAAGTTCTTGGAAAAATAAAATTAAAAGATAATATGAATCTTTTCATGAACCTTCTGAAGTACCCTTGTATATGTAAGAATCTCTAAGGTTTAATTTCTGGAATATATTTAAGATATGGATTTGGATTAACATTTGGATTAGCGTTTCTTGACTTTTAAGCCCTCACTGACAGCCCCCTTAAGACACTTTAGACTTTTATTAACAATATCTTAGCCTTTTCTAGCTTTGCCTGATGCTCAGTCCCAATGCAACACTCCATCTTCCAGGCACCAAAATCTGTCCTAATTACTATTGCTTCATGACAAACCGTTCTAGACTTAGTGTTGTAAAACACAACACAACAACCATTTTGTTACGTTTGCAGATTTTGTTCAGGAATTTGGAAAGACACAGCAAACATGGCTTGTCTCAGTTCCACAATGTCCAGGGTCTCATCTAGGGAAGCTAGAAAGCTTGGGATGATTGATGACCAGGTACTGGAATTATTCAAAGCCTCACTTATTACTCAGCATGGCAGCTTGATTCCAAGAGTGAATGTCCTGAGAGAATCAAGCAGTGACTGCATCGCTTTTTATGAACTTGCCTAAGAAGTCATGTAATATCCCTTTTGCGGTATTACAAGTCCTCCAAACCAACTTTGGAAAATACATTCTGCCAGACAAGGTTTTTCTAATATTGCCCCAGCCAGTCTCTTTATGAAGAGTTCTTTGATCTTGGACAAACTTTTCCATAACATGTTACATGCAAGAAGGGAAGATAGTTTGGAAGTTCTATCTCAGAAGGGAACCCTCATATATCATGTCCAGACATTTGTGGGAAATCCATTGCTATTGAACTTCTTGACAAATATTAGCAGAAGGCTTAGTAAAAGATCAGGAGCCAGGGTTCTATTTACCTGCCTTTAAATTAGTCTAACTTAGAGAAGTTTGTTTCTAATTAGGTTTACATTGCCTTTCTAGCAGCATTCTGGAATGAGCAGAAGCAATTCTTCCTTATGATAACCAGCTAACTTGATCCAGAGAATCTCTAACCATCACTACATAAATAAATCCCTGCTATTGCTCATGCTAGGAATTTCGAATTAACCTTATAAGAAGTAGCTTTTTTTTGCAAATCATCTCCTGCAGTTCAGAAAATCCCTTCTTGATCACTGAGTTATTAAACAATTTCTTACTTTGCTCTGGCTTTCAATTTGAGACTTTCCATATTTGAAATTTATCTTTTTTGTGCAATATTAATACAAAATATTGTGTATATTATGTGTGTGCACGTTGGGAGTTGGGAGCAGACCCGAGGTTGTCATTATTTCTCAATTTTATTTCCTTTGGCGGCAATCCACCTATTTCTTTGGTGCATTCCAGGTGACTGAATTTCAAGTATGCCTTCTATGTTCTATATTAAGTCATACAATCTCAAACACGTCTTCAGTTTTTGATAAGAATTTATCCAGCTTTTTTTGTAACTGGAGGTGTGGCTGCCCTTAAAAACATCCTTAAAAAATAGTTAGCTCTTCTGCTAAAAAGAGATTTTTATAAGACTTTTTTTTTTATTGGTTATGAATATTCATGAGATACAAAGGTGATTGTTACCCCTCGTGCCCAAGATGTGAAGGCCAGATCCATACTGGCAGCATGCCCATTACTACAAATTGTGATTGTATCCCTTGTCCCAAACCCAATTTTCCCCAACTTCTCTCCCCCTTCCTCCACCCCTGCTGACTCCACTTTGTTCCCTAGGTATGATCTCTCCCTCTGCAAGTCCAACACACCACTGTGGTCTTTCTTTCTTTCCTTCTTTCTCTCTTAGCTCCCACTTATGAGTTTATAAGTCTTATTGGATACTTTAAGCTCACTTAAATTTTTGGAACTGCTAGAAAAGATAATTTCTTTACCTTTCTGTAAGTTTTGGTCCTTCTGAGAAAGTTCTCTTAAACATAAGGAGGACGTAAAGTTGAATTTCTTCAAACCTATGTTTGTCTTCTAAATGCGGAACTACAGAACACCGTTATGGGAAGATTTTGGATTTCTGAAAAGTGACTTGATCAACTTTCGTGGCTTAAATCATGTTGATACCTTTATTTTGTATGTCTGTGGAAGACTCAACCAAGTAAGAGTTCTTGTCCCTCAATGAGACTTGGCATATCATTGCAAAAGCTGACTAATTTTATTCCTCACCTAACTCTGTGAAACAACACTTCTCTCAAGTCACCTTGTACTTAAGCCCTTGGATCCTGAATTGAGACTGCCCAGTTCATTTCCTGACTTCATTGTCTTTACTAACAATTAATTAGCATCTTCTGCCTCTAAGTTACTACTGCGCATCATATGGTCCAGAAAATTTGCCATATCTCCTCTTTCCAAGAACAGCCCTGATCGGAGATGTCAAATAGGTGGCACACACAATGCCACACCTCCTCCTTTACCATATCCTTATAGCTGTTTTATTTGGGTAAGTGGCATGTGCTTATGTTTCTGGTGCCCTTTGGATGATCTTTTAATCATTATTTGCTATGTATATTCATGGTGGAGATATTATATCTGGAGGATTGAAAGATGCAGTTGGCAGTTGAAATGACCAGTTTTACTTGGAGCTATATAAGATGAGAACGTTGTTTTCTTATGGGCCATTCCTAAAGGGGCAGATGTGCAATCTTTGTAGGATAATTATTTTCAAAATAACTTACAAACAGAATCTTAGAGTGTTGAATTGTGACACAGGAACCACTCAAGTTAGAAATTTTACTTTTACTTGTGCTATTTAAGGTGTTCTAAATTTTACAGAAAAAAAAAAAACACGTGTATTTATTGGCCATAAGTAGCAGGAGGTGTAATAAGGGCATTGCATTATCATATTTAATCCTCACAAATCTAAAGAGATGGTGCTGTGGTTTGAATGTTTGCCCCCCACGCAAAACTCATGTTGAAACTTAATTCCTATTGTAACAGTATTAAGAGAGTGGGAAATCCAACTATGGTATTTGAGAGATGAAACCTTTGGGAGGTAATTAGGATTAAATGAAACATTAATGGCTTCATAATAGGAGAAAGAGACTTAAGCTAGCATATGAGTAAGGCTCCTTGCCATGAGATGTCTTGTGCCACTTCGGGACTCTGCAAAAAGACCCCACCAGCAAGAAGGCTCTCACCAGATGTGGCCCCTAGACCTTGGACTCCTGGCCTCCAGAAATGTAAGAAAAAATTTCTTTTCTTTAAAAATTATAGAGTCTCAGGTATCTAGTTATAGCAACAGACAATGGACTAAGACAGATGGATTACCCACTATTTTACAAGTGACGATGTGGGTCTCACAAAAGTTAAGTAAATTGCCCAAGAACACAGAGTGACTTTCAGTGACCACTTGGATTACATTTTTGGATTTTCTTTCTCCCAAGACTGTGCTCTGAACCTCTCTACTAACTTGTTTCCACATTTAGTAACTCTTGCCCCATTTGCTGTTTTCCTTACAATGGATAGCCTAGTCTAGGTAGAAGACTTTTTTTATTGCCATAATACTTGCCATGGCTATTACAGAGCCCATTTGTCCTTGTAATTGGACAGGACCAAGAGAGTGAGAGGCTTTTGAATTTCACCAGTAACTCCTGACTATCTGAGGATCTCTTGAGATTCTGTTTCCTGGGCTTTGAAAGACACTTCACCTTTCATCTCTTAACAATTGTTGACAAATTAAAAACTCTTTTATCTGCTCTCTTTTGGCAAATTCAAGCTTCACATTCTATTTCTTTACATTTGACTGGGACTTTCAGTGGAAAAAACAATACTGGCTAGGCTAGCAAGGAACTGCAGAAAAAGGCCACACAAGATCTTATAAAATTTAAAGCCTGTTATAAACCTCAACTTGCCCTCACAAAACTCCAGAATAAACCCTCACTGGAGGATATCCTGCATTTGTCAATTACTCTTGGTAATAAGGGTATATTCTGGAACACAGTAAACAAATTAGAAAATAAAACTAGTACTTTAAAAAATTTTTGTTTTATTCCCTTGTTTTAATCAAACAAATTAACTAATATTTTACCTTAGTTAAATTTGTAAGTAAGTTGTAAGCTCCATGATTTGGTTTAGAAAAAAATACTAATCTTAGGTAACAGAGGCACCTTAATTATTGAAAGAAATCTGACGAAAACTATAATTGGAAAGTCCAAAATAACAAATATTTTGAAATATAATTGTCCACAAACAAGTGGAAGAACAAAGAGGATATACTTAATCCCAAAATGGCCTAAGATATAATTTACTTTTCAAATTTAATAATTAAACCAATGCAATATAGGGGAATAATTATAAGTTTTTACCATGTAAAAAGTTCTTATTAATTATGATTTTATGAATTAGCTTGAAGTACTATACTTATTAGCAGTACCTTAAAATTAATAAAGTAAATTGTAATATTATTTGAAAGTAGAACAGTTGTTTGTAGCCTCATCACTTTTTACTTTGTATTTTAAAAGTTTGAATATATATTATTTGATGTGAGTCTCACAACAATGTGTGGAGTAGAATATCATTTTCATATTAGATTGCACTAAGTTTTCTGTCATGATGCTCCTGTCTTATTTTTTTTCTGTGCTGTTTTATTTTTTTACTTTTAATTGACACATCATAATTTTAAGCCAAGTTTATATTTTGTGCATTTAATTTTTTTTCTGGAATAGGTTTTGATAGTAAAGTAATTAGAAAAAAGAAGATTCATAGAAAACTAAGAAAAGCAAAAACAAAGTTAACCCCTTATTACTCCTATGGCATACTTTTATTATAAAATCTTTATTAAATATCATTTTTCTAGGTCATCTTGTATAGGATGGAAATCTACGAAGATAGGATTCGTCTCTTAGTTATTCTTGTTTTTCTAAGTTCTAACTAAATTCTATCAAATAAATTATTACTTCTTTCCTTTTTCATCCCAAAGAAGCTGAAGGAGGAAGGACTTTCTTAAAAGGTGTTTATTGTAATTATCAAATGCCAGAGAAGACAAAAGAAGAGTAGAAAACTATTTTGGGGGATTTGACATTTAGGAGAATAGCTAATTTTTTGTTTGTTTTATTTTCTTGGCTCTTTTGCCTTCCAGCTATTAACAAAATATTTGAATTCTTGTAACAGATTTTTTTTCTTTGAATTTCTCAGTTCCAAACTTGGCTATATAAAAATGTAATTGTTAAGATTTTAGGAGGCCAATGAGTAATGCTTTTCTGCCTCCCTTGTCTTCAGAAACAATTGAGAGATAAGTATGAAAGTCAGATATGTGGAAGCAAAATATAGATTTTATAATTTTTAACTGTTAGATTTTTAAAAACATTTATTTGTATTTTTGTGTGGGACAGTGTGTTGTTTCAATATATGCGCACACTACACTGTGATTCACTTAGGGTAGATAGCACAGTTTTGTACCCATCGGTCCACCATTTTCCTACCTCTCTCAAAGGATGTGTAGATGTGTAGCCCCAAAAGGTCTGTCTTATATTTTACTCTTCAGTGACACAGACTTATTCAGCCACCGGTGCCCAGCACATGAGCAGACAGCTTTCTGCGTGGCACAGAGCAGTCGAGAATGCACCCTGCCTGAGGAGAATGATGGGGTTCAGGACACGGCCCCTAATACAGGGCACCACAGCACGGGAATGTTTTAAGCTGAAGCAATATGAGAGACAGCGTGTGCAGGATGGTCTCTCTGACACCCCCCACACTTCTTCCCTGCAGCAGTTCTTAAGACCCTCATATGAGACATGCCCTCCCTATACCCAGGAGAAAGGAGAGCCCTTATTTCTGAGGACGCAGGGAAAGAGAAGAATCTGAACAGGACTTCTTAAACTTCTCTCAGTTTATTACCATGAACTCACACCCTTTCGGCCCTATCATATTTCTCCACGACTTTCCACTCTTCATCAAACCTACTATAAAAAACACAAACTGTTTCTTTGAGTCTTCACTTCCTTATGAAGCCTCCCATAAAACTTAAATTCAATAAACAATTCAATAAATATTCAATAAACTTGGGTGCTTTTCTCTTGTTAATCTGTCTTCTGATATAGGGACCTCAGCCATAAACCTATAATGGGTGAGGAAAAGATCTTTTTCTCCCCTCCAGGAGGCATACCCCAAACAGATCCCAGAGGGACTGAGCCAACCAGTTCATGTCCTCTTCCCTTCAGAAAGGGCCAGTGAAAGGTGTGGGGCACAGCCAGTAGCATAACTGTCACTGCATGGAAACAGGAATTCAGATGCACGCAATAATCATCGTCCTGATACAACTGGGTGTGCTGCAGCTGTATCTGCTGAGGGCGAGAAACTGACTCTGACTAATCACAGGAAACGCAGCCAATTCTAGTGTAGCGTTTGGTCTGTTAGCCCCACGCCTCTTCATCCTTACCCCTGCCCCCCATTTCTCTTCTCCTCCACTTCTGCTTGGAGTAATCTAGTGTCTGTGGAGGCTTACATGTCTTTGTGACATCGGTGGAAGGCCATCTGTCATGAGTTCCTGCTGGCCTAAATTGTTGGGAAAAATTGTCCAAGACTTGGAAGTAGATAAAAGAGACTCCTGGATGTTCTGTCAGTAGAGTGTAGGCATTGTCATGGTGTGTACCTTTGATTGATTTCCTATTGATGAGGCTATTTTACAACATCTGAGAAGGTATCTTGTATGAAATTGATAGTAACATAAGTAATTCTTGTCCATAACAAGGCAAGTGAATTTTATCCAATGGAAATGTAACTGATCTCTGCCCTACAGAAAAGATAACTCCAAAAATTATGTTTTATGGTCCTATAGGATAATAATCAATCTTGCATCTTTTAGCAAATTCATTTTAGCATTCTTTTTTTTTTTTTTCCTTTTTGTCCTTTTTCGTGTCTGGCAATGGATCGCAACCCTCAGTGTTGCGCCCGTAATGGACCGGGACCGGCAACGGGATCGCAACCCTTGGTGTCGCGCCCGCACCTTGCTCAGCCAGTGAGTGGGAACCGGTCTGTATGTGGGATCCGAACCCTCGGCGGGAGCGCCACCACGCTCCCAAGTGGCGCACTGTAGCAGTGCGCCAC
Source organism: Galeopterus variegatus (assembly GCF_000696425.1). Classification (NCBI taxonomy): domain Eukaryota; kingdom Metazoa; phylum Chordata; class Mammalia; order Dermoptera; family Cynocephalidae; genus Galeopterus; species Galeopterus variegatus. Next base: position 245,602 of record NW_007727877.1, on the reverse strand, counting down.
CGGGCCGGCCCATTTTAGCATTCTTGATTGCCTATATATTGCTCTTTTTCAAATTCTCTCCTAAACACGTCTTAACATATTACTCCTTCCCTCTTTGATTAATAAGTTCAATAAAACTCTAGCATGTGTTCATTTCACATTTGCAGGAGAACTGTGATTTCACCTTTATAAAATTTATACTGTCTAAAGCCCTACGTGGTCTCAGGGTTCTGCCTTTATCTTTGCTGCACCCCATTCTGAGGTCCATAGCAGTTCTAGTTGGTCCTCTGTTCTCCTATCTCAGGCAAGACATGGCAGTGACTCTGGAGTTGGGGTGAAGAAGGAATGCTCAGTGTTTTCCCTTTCTTTTGTCCCTCTCCTCTCTTACTGCTGCTTCTTGTCCACTTAGACTTAGACCCACCACCTGTCCCCAGCTTCACTGTCTTCCCTAATTTTCTACATTGGAGTTCCCTACCCTTCAGCATGAAGACTGACTGCTTGGCCTCCTTCTGTAAGTCTTCAGCTATTTCTTTGCCCCTTGGGCAGACAAGAACTTTTCAAATCTCCTCTGTATTCACAGGGAGTCGAACAGAGTGGGATCTCTCAGGTCCTTTCTACTTAAATATACTGCAATACCATCTATACTCTATTGCTTCCTTCCACCTTGGGTATGTCTAGGGACACTCTACAAAGCATTTTCCTTCCAGAATTTCAAGTTGAAAGTAGGACACTCCCTCTTCTGCTTTTGGATTTCCAAATATATCTAGGGGTTTCTGTCATCTCCCTGTGGTTTCAAACTTAAAATGTGGAGGGTAGAAAGCAAGGCCCCACACTAAGATCTAAACCTTCTTGATGCTTTCCTAACCCTCTCCAGACTCTTCCCCTTGTCTAGAAAGGGTCCTTATTAGGTGGGGAAAACTCTTTTTCAGTCTTACAGTACAGAATCCTTTTTTCATTCTGTGATTTGAGGCATGATCAGCTCTATCCCCTACATGGGCCAGGCATTGTGTTTACAGTGCAAACCCAGGTTTTAGAATACCTAAAAATCTTTCTCTTTTTTCAAGGTCCTGGCTTTTGCAAATTAAGCATTCTTTGGATTTTATAATATTTCTTGGCTATGGACAGCTCTATTTTAAGTTTCAAAGCTGAACGATGACTGCTTTATTTCAGGATAGATTTTCACCTCCCCTCTCTGCTCCTCCCATCTTTATCACCTTTCGCAGACACCCACAGAGCTATGAATGATGCTTTTGATAATAGGAGAGCTACTGTGCAACTAGGAAGGGCTTAGCAATGATTGAGAGAAAAAAAAAAACACATCAGGTGATATTTTCAAGTCCTTCTACATATGTTATCACTTTTCAAGACAGGATATAGTATTAATGCACTTTCTTCTAAATGTTGCTATAAATGCATCTCAAAAAACATTCTTTTGAAATTCATGTTAATACGCTTTTACTGAAGGGGGAATCCAGCCTCCCAGGATGTGCAATTTCAAGGGAGCATTTTCAACCCTTCATCTTGTGCATGAACTGCTATATTCAGAAGCAAAAGCTCTATAAATAACATGTGAGATAAAAAAATGAACAATTAAGCCTCCATCATTCATTCCATTTTGGTCCAGATGTCTGAGAATATTAATATTCTTATACTAAATAAGAAATTGAACTCTCTCAAGAGGATAACACGTAAAAATAATTCTAAGATGCCTAGCAAAACGAATGAAAAATATAAACCCTTATGAATGAGGTCATATTCTCCAAGTATTTCTTATGAAGAATCACAGAAGAATTTCTCCCTTGGGAGTGTTTTGGGTATTCTAATACATTATGTGGGATAGCATAGGCCAATGGTTATCAGGTTTTCTCCACTCCCAAAGTACAGGGAACTGACATACACCCACTTTTAGCAATATGTTTAGGACAATGATTCCTGAGGAAAGAAAAAATGAGGAGACATAGAATTGTTCAGGAACTGTAGAAAGAGAGTAGCATTGGGGAGGTCTTGTGTTGTTTGAAAATTACTCTGAATTATTTCTGAAACTCCTCCCATCCACTCTTACTGAGGGGGAGTCCAGTCTCCCAGGATGTGTAGTTTCAAGGGAGTATTTTCCTCCCTTCCTCTTGTGCATGTAGTGCTATATTCAGAAGCAAAACATTAAAAGCTACAAGTTTTTGTAAAATGAATTTTTAATTAAAAATAACTCAATGCTTTTTAAAAACCCTATATCCTCCTTTCCCCCTGACATTTGAAATTCTTAACAAATTCTTTTCTGGGCATTTACATAGACATCCAACATGAAGAAAGTTCTTTATTTGGGGAGGTTTTATAAATCTAATGCACAGAACAAATCACAGTGAAGATATACTTGCTAATCTAGTGCTATACAGTTTTGTTTTCCTTTCTCCTCCTCTTCTTCTACTCTCCTACTCCACCCCCACCCCCTCCTTTAGCTAGCATCTTATGGAGGTGTCATTCTGATTTAGGACTCTGTCTTAATAAAAACATATTTTTAATTTTTTTGTAAAACAGGGAAATGCCTTCATGGATCAGACAGATAACATACGCTTGAGGTATGGAACAGTAGGAAGTAGGAGAATTGTATTTAGATAAATTCCACATTTCCTTAAGAACATTCAGATACAATTTTAAAAACACACTGTTCTGATCAAATAAAACAGGTGTAGAACAGCACCTATTTCATCCCCATTATTACATGCATTAAAAAAAAAATCCTAATGTTTCTGAATTTTGCCATTGCCAGAACAGCTCTTACTTTTTTCACGTCCCTGTTTCCTCGTGCTTCCAGTGTAATTTCTTCTAACTCTCCATGCTGTGCTTACTCAGTGTCGTGATGACCCCTGAGCTTTGTGCTACGAATTTGGTTTGGTTCTTTGTGTCCAGTATCCCTGCAATAGAGGGTTAATCTGTACAATATAAACTTTCTTATATGATGTCTCCATATTTTCCATCTGATTATTTATCCAATACTGGAAAGTCTCATTTCTTACTGTAGTACCATTATTTTTAAAAATTTTCTCTCCTCTCTGTGTTTCTTAAATATTTAGTCAGCTTTGTCTTTTAATGTCAGCCGTCATTTCATGGTAGCAGTTGGTGAACTTTCAGTTCATCTCTAATGATTCCTCAGTCAGTGAATTGACTTGCTGCTGCAGGATTTCAACCAAAGTTCAGCATGACCTAGTGACCTCGTCAAGTGCCTCCCGTTCCTGCCTCCTTGCCTTCAAGCCTGCTGCTCTTGTTAGAGCGCTGCCCTAATTTGGGGAAGAACTTGAAGTGGTTGTTAAGAAAGAAGGAGAAGACTTCATTTTGAAGTACTTATTGAAACTTCTTTTTTAGATTTTCCTTTTGGAATTTTCCCACGTGGAATTATTTCATTTACTGTGTTGTTTTCTGACTGGCTGGCTATCTTCAATTTTAGATGTCTCCTTGTATCAATGAAGAAATTACTTTTTTAAAAAATTGAATTTTAGTTCAATCTGCATAGCCTTTCCTTTTTAGAACTCTCAGAGATCTAAAAAGATTTGAATTTTTTCCTAACTCTTCTCTGACCAACCATTTAGCTAATCAGTATACGGTCTTTTGATCAGAGAGATCTTGTTTGAGCCCGTTTCTGGTTACGTGGTTTTTAACATGACCTTAACCTGTTTGAAAAATAGGAATACTTACATCTATTTTATAATACTTGTGGGAAGACCCACCATTATACTAGGCATAGCAAGGTGTTTCCAATAAAAACAGAAAAAAGTGTTCTTCAAATTCCATACTTTAAATTAGGGCCATCACTCTTTCCATCCCCATTGTTTAGTGTACCTATCACTCAGTACAAGCCAGGTTGTGCTAAAGTAACAAATTCCAAATTTTAGGGGCTTATAACAATCAAGATATTTCTTATTTGTGCTACTATCCATCATAGATAGTTGAGTTTTCACTCCATGTGCTCCTCATTCAAGAACCTAGCTGCAGGGGCTCTGGTGGAATTTGGATGTATTGTCCTCTCAGAATTCATGTGGAAATCTGATCCCCAATATGGCAGTGTTGAAAGCTGTTTGAGTCATGGGGTGGATCCCTCATGAATGGATTGATGCTGTCCCTGGGGGTGGAGGGATAGTGAGTGAGTTCTTGCTCTATTAGTTCCCATGAGAGCTGGTTGTTTAAAAGACCCTGGCACACCACCCCTCCCCTCTCCCTCCCTTCTTCCCTCCCTCCCTCTGCTTCCACCATCTTGCAATGTGAGACCACTGGGTCACTGTCAGCACCACCAGATGAACTTTGGACTTCCAAGCCTCAGAAACTGTTAAGCAATAAATTTCATTTTTCTTTATCAATCACCCATTTCTGTATATTTTGTTATAAGGAACAGAAATGGGCTAATATAGAAAATTGGTACTGAGGAGTGGGATATTGCCATGCAGATATCTGAAAATGTGGAAGTGGCTTTGGAACTGGGTAATGGGCAAAGTTTGGAGGAATGGGAGGACTTAGAAGACAAAAAGATAAGGGAAAGATTGGAGCATTTTAGAGAATGGTTAAGAGGTAGTGACCAGCAGGCTGATAGAAATGTGGACAGTAAAGGCCATGTTGATGATGAGGTCTCAAATAAAAATTCCTGATGAAAGGAACTTACTGGGAATTGGACAAAAGATCACCCTTGCTACACCATAGCAAAGAACTTGGCTGCATTGTGTCCATGCCCTAGGACTTGGTGGAAAGTGGGACTTAAAAGTTGTGAACCAGAATGTTTGGCAAAAGAAATTTGTAAGCAGCAAAGCACTGAGGAAGCTGCCTGGCTACTTGCAACAGTCTATGCTGAGTTATGGCAGAAAAGGCATGATGTAAAGCCAGAATTTAAAAGGCAAGCAAAACATAAAGATTTGGAAAATTTGCAGCCTGGCCATGTGGTAGAGAAGCAGAGAGGAGGAGAAAAATGCAAGGGTAAAGCAGATAGACTGGTTGCTAAAGACATTAGCTTGGTGATGAGACAGCCAGATGCTAATAGCCAAGACAAAGGGAGAAAGGCCTTGAAGGCATTTCAGAAGTCTGGAAGGGCACCACCTCCCATCATAGGTACAGAGGCCTAGAAGGACTGAGTTGTCCTGGAGGTCAGACTTGGGGTGCCACTGCCCTCGGGAACCTGCTCCCAGCATCCCAGCTGCTCTGGCTGGAGCAGCCCTGCCCTAAGTGACCTCAAGTATGGTTCATGCAGCACCTCTAGAGAGTACAAGCAGGAAACCTTAGTGGTGTCCATGTCGAGGTAAGTCTGCAGGTTGGCAGAACATGAGAGCAGTGGAGGCATACCAGCCTCCACCCAGATTTCAGAGGATGTGTGGGAAGCCCTTGGGGCCCAAGCAGAGACCTGCCACAGGGCAGAACTGCTGCAGAGGCCATCTACAAGAGCAATGCAGAGAAGAAATGTGGGGTTGGAACCCCCACAGAGAGCCCCCACCAGGGAAATGTCTAGTAGATTCAAGGCAGCAGGGCTGCTGCCAGGATCCCAGAACTGTAGGGCCACTGGCAATGTGCAACACTGGCCCGGAAAAGCCACAGGTACCAGTGTAGCCCAGTGAGCTGTTCCTGGCATAGCTGTGAGGGTGGAGCTGCCCAATGCTTTGGGGGTCTATATGCCCCATTGTGCCCAGGATGCAGGACTTGGAGTCAAAGAAGATTATTTTGAAGCTTTAAGATTTAATGTCTGCCCTGCTTGGTTTCAGACTTGTTTGGGGCCTGTTTCTTCTTTCTTCTGGCCTATTCCTCCCTTTTGGAATGGGAATGTGTACCCAATGACTGCTGCACCATTGTATCTTGGAAGTAGAGGGATTTGTTTTTGAGTTTTACAGGTTCACAGCTGGGAGGAGTTTTGCCTTTAGTCTCAGATGAGACTTTGGACTTTGGAATTTTAAGTTGGTATTGGAACAAGCTAAGACTTTGGGGACTGTTGAGATGGAATGATTGTATTTTGTATGTGAGAGTGACATGAGTTCTGGGAGGCCAGGGTCAGAATGATGGAGTTTAGATTATTGTCCTCCCAGAACTCATGTGGAAATCTGATCCCCAAAGTGGCAGTGTTGGAAACTGTTTGAGTCATTGGGGTGGATCCATCATGAATGGATTAATGCTCTCCCTGGGAGAAGAGGGGTAGTGAGAGAGTTCTCACTCTATTAGTTCCCACGAGAGCTAGTTGTATAAAAGACCCTGGCACCTCCCCCCCCTTGCTTTCTCTCGCCATGTGATCTGCTTGTACTGCTGACTGCCTGCCACTCTCTGCAATGAGTAGAAGCAGCCTGAGGAACACACCATGTGCAGCTGTCCCAGAATCGTGAGCTAAATAAACCTCTGCTCTTTATAAATCACCTAATCTCAAGTATTCTGTTATAGCAATGCAAAACGGACTGATACAAGCTCTATCATCTGGAATGTCACTGGTCACTAAAGCACAGGGAAGGGAAGATAGTGAATCACACATCAGCTCTTAGATAATTCTGCCCAGAAATGACACACATCATTTTCATTGATATTTTATTGCCTATATAGCTAGTCACAGACTTAGCCATGTCTAACCCAAGGGTGCAGACTTCTGTGTGCCCAGGGAAGGGAAGAAAGCCACATATATTGTAGAGTGGAATTAATGTCTATCATCAAATATTTCCTGGTTCTCCTTTCTGAGCCCAAATAAGAGCTCCCCTCCCTTGCATTCTTGTCATCTTGATGTCATGGGGGGTTTGAATAGCAAATGACTAAAATGGAGCCAGGGTGAATAGCTCTGCTTTTTATATTCTTTCTTGAGATTACCCTGAGAGGATGCAAGGTGGAAAGTTGGCCCTGTCCATGCAGGTAGCCTGCTAGATATTTGTGTTGCCTACACGCAGCACTCTCTTTTTTCAGAGGGAAAGAGGGGTTAGAGAGTAAGCAAATTAAAATAGTTGGTGTTCTCCTATAAAGCACTATTAAAAATACCTAATTTTTTTCTTAATCACACAAGTAATACATTGAAGATATGTATTCAAATATTTCAATATGTGTAAGCTGACACCTTACATGGTACATTCTATGCATGAGATTATTTTCAAAAAAGCTCAGTCTATCACTCAAAATTAATTATATAGAAATTCTAATTTTGTCTCCATAACTTAAAAAACAATTAAATGTTCTAATTCAAACTCTGAAAGAACGTTTTCTCCTTCTCCAAAATTTTCACATACTCAGAGATGCTCTTGAATCTCTCATTCAACAAGCTCCCAGAATTGCCCATGAAATCTTTTTTTCTCTCTTTTCTCTACATCCATCATCATTATGTACATCATCTTAACCTTGTGGATATATATGTATTTTTTAGTATCCTTTCTGTTTTGCTCCTTATTAAAATTCTCCATAACAGCAAAAATGACTCCTGTAACTAACCAATGTATTAGTTAGGTTAGAATAGGCTGTGTCTTGTAGTAAAAGAAAAATTCTGACATTTCAGTAGTTTAACACAAAAACTTATTTCTCACTTATGCAAAGTCTAGTGCAATTTGGGTAGCTTTCCCTCAAGCAGTGACTCAGTAGTCCAGGTTTCTTCAGTCAAGGGGTTCCTTGGAATCTTCAACTTTCAAATTCATTCTCAGGTGGGTGGAGGTTGGGGAGGCAGAAAAAAGAGACAAAGATTTCAAGAGAAAATTTCAAGAGAAAATTGAGGGGCCTAATCTAGAAGTGGCATACATGACTTCTGACCACATTTCATTGCTCAGAATTAATCTCATGGTTCCACATTTCCAGGAGAAGCTGGGAAATACGGTCTCCTTAGGGGAGAAGGGAAGGGAAAAAGACATGGCTGAGAATCTAGCCAGCCTAGCTCAGAACAAGCAAGCAAAAGTCTTCCTTTCTTTCTTCTCAAAGTAATTACTGATAATGAATACAAGCTCCATGTTTTCTTCCATATGCAATGTCAGTAGGCCTTCATCTCTATTTTCATATCTTAGGCTCTGTCATGTTTTGGTCATGACTATTTCTAGTAGCCCAAGATTCCTATCCTGCCACCTTGGCAACCCCAGTGAAGAGATTATGTTTTTCATTAGACCTAATAGAAAATTCCCCAGGAGAATTCTATTCACTTTGGATCATATGCTCTTCCTTAACCCAACCGTAACAGACAGCAGGATGGAAATCTGTGATTTGCTTGGCCTGGGTTACATGTTTAGCCCTCTGGGCAGAGGAAGCGGTAAGAACAGCTTCACATGAGTCACATGAAATGGATTCCTCACAGGAAAGAATGGTCCTATTATCAGAAAAGGAGAAGATGCTAAGCCAGCAAAAATAACAGATGTTCACCTCACATATTAAAACCAACCTGTTGATCTCAGACTTGCAATCGATGGCTAAATTTTATCCACGTCTTTCCTTGCATGAGTGGAGAGAGGAAGGAACACCGACTTGACTTCTTTTTCTCCAAAATTATTCACAGTGATTTTTACTGTATGTGTTAGTTAATTAAAGTGAATGATGAATGAAAGAAATTCCTATATTATGAAAGTTTAGTCTCGGTAATATCTAGTACATGTTTCTGGAAAGAAGTACCAGCACCTGTCTGAGTGCTATTATTGAATGTTTTATTCAAAGTGCCAGCAATGTCGGGGGGAGACTTTCACAGCTGGCGATTAGTAAGCCACATTCTATTCACATTCACCATGTGCAACACTCCCCTTAGCTGTAACTGGAGAGAGCTGGCCTTGCCGGAGAATTATTGATACAGTCTGCCTTCCTCAGCTGACAATGAATACATTTCAAAACAGGGAGTTAAAGAGGAAAAGTGAGTGTAGAGCCCTCTAGCAGAGTGATTAACTCCTTTAGGGGAATAAAAAATGTTCTAAGAAGTTGATTAAATCAATAGGTCTTTCCCTTGAAAAATGCATATACAAAAAGTTTTCATTATAATTTCAGAATACTCGAGACTTCTGATGTCCTTACCTTAAGTATCACAGATTCCAGGTTACAAACCTGAACTATATAACAGAAAGGCACAGGAAACACTGATGTGTTTAGAGTAGGTTGGGACAGAAGAGACACCTACTAGAAAATCTTCATAGGTTAGCGGAGGGAATTTGTTCAATTTGAATGAGTGTTCATTTGGGTAGAAGTTCAAAGGCCATGTGTCCAAGGTAAACCACCTTGACAGTTTTCACACAGAGCCTAGTTTTAATACGAAGATACAAACTCATGTGGAAAAATTTCAGAGTGTAATTCTTTGATTTTCCTCCCATGGAGAGGAGAAGTCCAAGTCTCCTCTTCTCAAATCTGGGCAGGTCCCATGACTGTTTCAACTAGAGCATGCAGCAGAGATGCTGCTGTTCAAGTTTCAGCCCAGACCTAAAGATACTGACAGTTTCCACTCCTCTTTCTAGGAACACTCTTGGAAGCCAACTGGTTTGTAAGACATCTGCCCACCCTGAGACCACCATGCTAAGAGAAGCCCAAGACACGTGGGGAGGCCCTAGAGGATGAGATGCCAGGTGGAGAGAAAAGTCCAGGAGCACCAAGGTGCCGCGCATGTGAGTGAACAGACATCTTCAACATTGGATCCACCTGCTGCCCCAGGCGACACCACGTGGATCTGACAGAGACCACCCTTCTGAACCCTTCCAGACCCGACCTACAATATTGTGAGCAAAATAAAACTGTTGTTTAAAGCCACTGTTTTATGAAATAATAAATAACCTGAACAACTCAAATCATGATGATGTGCCTATAAAGGAACTGATGTGTATTCATAGTTTATTCCGGTATAAATGTGAAGAGGAAACTTCAGGATTGTTTTGGTCACTGAACATTTTGGTTTTGTATAATAAAAGGATATACACATCACTTCTCAGAAAACATTAATCCAAGCATTTAAACACTGATCATGTCCAGCGAGTAGCCATTAGTCTCAATACTTCCTCTCTAAAATGATTCCAGCTGTGTCATCACCACATAAAGAGTGTTGCGTCCCCTGCTGTGTTGTCACTTGTTCAACTGGATTCATCAATCTTCATTTAGGGCCCACTGTGCTTGACACTGTGGAGAATATAAAAGCCAGTGAACTGTCCTGTTTTCAAAGGATTTCTCTAATATTTTTAAAACAAGGCATACGAACCTAGTGCAGTTAGCGAATAATACTTTACAAAACAAGCAACTTCTAAAATGTGTGGGATGGGTAATAAGCACTTTGTGTATAAAAATGAAGACAATGGATGCCAAAGAAATAATAATAATTATTATTATACTTTATATGAATTATAAGTAAAGGCTTGGGGTGAGGAAAAGATGTGAGATGAGACTTAAAGAAAGTTAGGATTGATGTAGGCAAAGCAATCTTTCTCATTACAACACTATCAGAAATATTGACTCTGGGGCCGACTCCATGGCTCACTTGGGAGAGTGCGGTGCTGGGAGCGCAGCGGTGCTGGGAGTGCCAAGGCCACGGGTTCGGATCCTATATAGGGTTGGCTGGTGCAATCACTGGCTGAGCGTGGTGCAGGCAACACCAAGCTAAGGGTTAAGATCCCCTTACTGGTCACAAAAAAAAAAAAGAAAAGAAAAAAGAAATATTGACTTTGGGGGACATTTTTATACATAGGTAGTGATAAAGTTGATTATCTTTTTCTTTAGTTGCATTTCTTCTAAAACATTTTCTTTGGGCATGAAAAATGTAGTTAATCTAGTTTAAGTATTAATAAAAGAGGAAGAAAATTCCTCCAAGTTTCATATTAAAAAGATTAGTCTGAAATGTTAACAGTTAACTCTTGAAATTTCTAAAAACATAGCAGTTATTTTGCTTCCACTATTCTTAGCATGTTCTAAGCTTAACTGATTTGAAGAAACTAGGATATTCTACACAATAATGCTTCCCTTTCAGCTCCCAACTTTTCACCTTCATTTTTTTATTCATTAACTCAACAAATGTTTTATGAGAGTCTTTTTGGTACTGGCTATTTGTATGTGATCCATTGGTTGTACTTGTGTATTTCAACTCTAAGTTAAACAATTTTAAAGAAGTATCTATGGATTAAATGCACTCATTGAATATAGCATCTCTAAATATTTTTCTAAATATAATACTGCTTTTCCTTAATAGATTGTCCTCTGATCATAACTCGGGGCAATCTCAGACAGAACACCAAGTCTCCAGACCTCTCTGGACATTGGTTCCTTCATCTGACAACTGAAGACACAGATAAGTCATAAAATTGCTTTTAGATCAAATGTGCAATAATTTTGTTTCCAAAGAACATTGTGTAAATTAAATTTTGGAAAATCAAATAATAATTTAAATCTAGTACATGAATTATTATAGAACTCTTTGTAAATCCTATGGCAAAATGAATCTTTTGTATTGTAAAAAATTGTTCCTTAATTTTATCAATTTTTCCCCATTTTTATATGTATGGGCAGAAAATGTTGATGATGAATCTAAGTAGTAAACTAAGAAAGTTGTTGAGACAGAAACTCAGTCACAGGGAGAACACAGTCTCCAGAATTTGGCCACAAGGTTACAGCTAGATAATAGCCAAGGTAACTTTGTTAACAATTTACCCAAAAAAGTAAAATGATGCAAGAAGCTGGGGGAAATGGCAGCTCATGAAGCTTGTATTCCAGGCAGGGAAGCTGATATTAAGTAAGGAAGAGAGAACAGACAGTGGAAATTCTTGAGGAAGGAAGGGGAAGAATATTTTGTGAAAACAAAAAGAACAGAATGACTGTGGCATTACAGCAGGACAAGGCTGAAGAAGTAGCAAGGCAAACCGTGTAGCCTCATCAGTCACCTTAAAGATGTTGGGTCTGATCTATAAGAAGGGGTTAAAGGTTGGAGGAAACTTAACAGGGGAAAGACATAATCATATATGCATCTTTTAAAAAGACAACTCTGGCTTTATAGGCATATGGATGGAGGAGGATGAGAATAAGTGCAGAGATACCAGTTAAGAGACCATTGCAGAGGGCCAGGTAGGATACTTACTAGCGTGTGACGAGGAAGAAGAAATGTGGAGTCATGATCTTGAGAAGGAGTTTGGGAGTGTTGGAACAATGAAGTTTACATCTCCACTGCCTGGGATGAGGATGAGTCCTGGCCACCCAAGCCAGGACCCAGCCCCAACTATGTGGGGCAGAGGGCAGCAGAGCCTGGGCACAGGCTCCTAGGGGCTTTCTGGATCAGGCACTTCTCTCACAAAGCAGGGAGCTCAGGACTAGGCTGGAGGTGTGACTTTTCCAAGCCTCACAAATGATAAGAGGCAAAGTTAGGTCAAAAACCTGATCCAATATACTGTTCTGCCCACCATAGGCTGCTAGTGCTCCCTGAGCCCTTTCCACCTTACCAGGTCTTCCTCCTGAGTAGAACTGAGATCATACTACATGTTCTGGACACATATGTCCAACCCAACTTATTCCTCCTTGCACTATGTGAGGGTGCTTCAAAAGCTCATAGAAAGATTTATATTATCTTTTAACTCTATTTTCCATGAACTTTTAAAAGTACCCTCATATAAGTTTTATGCAATGGGTAACATTTCAGCTCTCTAGTTAATTTGGGAGAATTACCCCAGAAAATAATTCCATCAAGCCATGGTTGGGGTCAGAAAACTGCTATGTAAAGCCAAAGCAAATTGTTTTTCTAAGTGAGAAGGTGACATTTCTCGTGATTGTACTAAAGTGATTTTTACTGCATTTTTAGGCCATCTGTTGCTGTGAGTAGGCAGACGTAGAAAGGACAAAACGATTTCTATTGATTGTTCGGAAATAAGATTGTAGTAATTTTCACTTCTTCTAACTGAAACACAGAAAAGAACCTAATGAAACAAAATATCTCCTGGGAGATAATATAAAATGAAAAGGAGATTTAACTCTGGTATAATTTCTTTATAAAAAAAAGTAGATTAAATTATGCAGAGTATAGCTGTAAAGTAAATATGTAGATTTCTTTCTTTCAATATAGCAGCCATTATAAAAGAACTAATTTACTCCTTTTTAAGCTAATTATCTTGTACAGTATTTGTACACAAGTATATAGTTAGATGTTTAGAGTAGCACAGTTTCATGCTTTCTCATTGCCAGATAATCATTCCAGACATCATTTGTCTCTTTCAGAATTTTTAAATAAATTGAGTGGTTGAGATAACAGAGAATAACTAAATTGACCCTACTGATCAATTTAGGCAATTTGCCATTAGAATTGAATTCTAAATAAAGATATACAAATTATTTATTTCACTAACTAAGAATACTGTTTCAATGTCCTGGAAATCTAATTTAATGGTTTGCTTCTGTTTATTGTACATGACAGTCATAATAACATTATACAAAGACATCCGTCCCCAGGTGGAATGGAAGCATTGGGCATGGGTGTGGATTTGTGGAGGATACTAACATTTGTAAAGCAAATGTATTTCACAGGGCCTAGCTTCCAAAGCCCTGTATTTTCAGGTATAGACTAACTTTTTAGAATTACACATAGAAATGTTAAGCTTACAAAACACAAAAAACTCCCCAAGCTAAAGTCTCTGTTGTAGATAAAGAATTGTAACACAGCAAAATTGCTGGCTCCAAGGGCAGATGTCCTTGGTGCACATAACCTAATGATTGTTGCCATGACAATTATCTTACTATTCTTTTTGTAACCACCTATGTTCCTTTTCTGGAACTTTCTGGCCTGGAGAATAAATACTGAGAGAAAACCAGAGTTCAGTCTTGTTTTTCTGAGGAATGCTTCTCTCTTGAGGGTTCCCAGAAAATTAACTCCTTCAGGGCCTTCACTGCTCAGAAGAAATGGGCCTTGAGCAATCCTTTGCATCTCCATCACCCTGGGGGAGAGGTGACATGGATTAGGTGAGGAACCAAGATCTGAGTTCTAGTCCTGGCTCTGATTTAGGGGTTGTGTGAACTTGACCAATTATCTTGATCAGGCTGAATTTCAGTTCCCTATTTTAAAAATCTTTATATCTTTTAAAAATCTCCTTTAAAAATATTTTTTTTGCCTGTCCAACTCATAGTGTGGTCAAGGACAAATCAATAGTATTTTTCAGTTAAAGAGAAAATACATTGAAAATGATAAATTCTGTAGAAAGATAAGGTATTAGTGTTGAGGGTGAAGACAAGGTGAATTATTTTGAGGATCAAAGTATTTTATTTGTAAAATGGCTTCAAAACTATCAGAGATGCCATAAACAAATTAGAGTTGTGGGTCTGGTAAATATAAACACTGAAACAGTTAAGAAGTTCCCAAATGCCTTGAAATCACTGGCAGGTGATGGGAAAAAGGTGGAAGCAATAAAAGGAAACAAAGTTCAGAGATGTAGGAACACCATGCCTGTGTAGAATTCTGAGGCAAATCTAGGAAAGATTGCCCTAAATGGTCCAGCACAAATGCTGATCCAATGCTGTTTGTTCAGTTACCAGTTACAAAGTGGCAGCTACCTTAATATTATGGTTTCTTTTTCTTTTTCTTTTTTTTATTTGGTGGCTGGTGGGTATGGGGATCTGAACATTGGACTTTTTCTTCCCAGCACTGCTCTCCCAAGTGAGCAACTGGCCAGCCCTCATATTTCTTTTAATTGGCAAATAATAATTGCATATATTTATGGGGTGCAATGTGATGTTCTGATATATGCACACATTGTGGAATGATGAAATCAAGCTAATTCACATAACCATTGCCTCACATACTTGTTTTTTGTTTTTGTTTGTGTGTGTGTGGGGGGGGGGGGTTGGGGACATTTAAAATCTACTCTTTTAGCGATTTTGAATATGCAATACATTATTATTAACTATAGTCACCATGCTGTGCAATAGGTCACTAAAACTTCTCCTCCTGTCTAACTGAAACTTTGTACCCTTTGATCAACATTGCCCCATTTTCCCCCATCTCCAGTCCCTGGCACCTGCCCTTCTACTCTTTGCATCTGTGGGTGTGACTTTTTTAGATTCCACATAGGAGTGACAGCAGGCAGTAATTGTCTTTCTGTGCTTGGCTTATTTCACTTATCATAATTGTAAGAAAATAATCTAAGTGATTCATTTTCAGAACTAACTCAGGCCCAGCCCAAAAGTTGTCTGACTGGTCCAGCCCATTCCTTGTGTGTGTGTGTGGGGGTGTCACTGAATAGATAAAGTTGTCCTTGAGATGGTAATGAGTTAATAGCCCTTTATTGTTCTCTTCATTTCCTAGTGTTTCTCCTTTTACAGGGTTTTGGGGGGGCCTTTTTCATGGTCTTGTCCTGAGCCCTCAGACAAAGAAATTTCCTACAAGGGGGTAGTAAATTGGGGTACTTTTAGACATCATCTGGGAAGATTGTGTACCCCGACCAATGAGAAGGCAGGGGCAGGGACTTGTGCACTAGGAAATAAATTGCTTGCTACAGCCCTTTTCCATGTGCCTGCCTGTCAGACACTGGAAACTTGCAAGGCTGTAAAAAGTCTCGCTTTGCTGTACCTCGTGTCTCCATGTCCGTACTTTGGCCTTGGATGGGTGAGGGTGTTTCTCACAATAATGTCCTCCAGGTTTATCCACGTTGTCACAAACGACAGGATTTCCAGAAGTGGGATTTCTAGATCATATGGTAGTTATATATTTAGTTTTTTGAGGAACCTCCATACCATTTTTCATGACTATATCAATTTCCTTTCCCATCAACAGTGTACAAAGGTTCCCCTTTCTCCACATCCTTGCCAACACTTATCTCTCGTCTTTAGTAATAGCCATCCTAACCAGTGTGAGGTAATATCCTATTGTGTTTTGATTTGCATTTCCCTAATGATTAATGTTATTAAGTATTTTTTCATATACCTGTTGACTATTTGTATGTCTTCTTTCGAGAAATGTCTATTGTCATTTGCCCCTTTTTTAGTTGGTTTATTTGGGATTTTTTTGCTAGAGTGGTTTGAGTTCCTTATATATTTTAGATATTATCATTTTATCAAATGTATGGTTTGCAAATATTTTCTTCCATTCTGTATGCTGTCTCCTCATGCTGTTGGTTGTTCCTTTTCTGTTCAGAAGCTTTTTGGTTTGATGCAACGCCATTTGTCTATTTTTGCTTTTGTTGCCTGTGCATTTGGGGTCATATCCAAGAAATCATTGCCCATTTCAATGTTGTGCAGGTTTCTAAAATGTTTTCTTATAGTAGTTTCACAATTTCAGGTCTTATGTTTAAGACTTTAATTCATTTTGAGTTGACTTTTGCCTATGGCATGAGATGAAGGTTCAATTTTATTCCTCTGCATGTGGATACCCAGTTTTCTTAACACTGTTTATTGAAGAGACTGGCCTTTCTCCATTGCATGTTCTAGGAGTCTTTGTCAAAGATCAATTAACTGTAAATACATTCATTTATTTCTGGGCTCTCTACTCTGTTCCATTGCTCTATGTGTCTGTTTTTATGCCAGTACCATGGTGTTTTGATTATTATAGTTTTGTAATATATTTTGAGGTCAGGTACTGTGATGCTTTCAGCTTTGTTCTTCTTGCTCAAGATTGCTTTGGCTATTTGGGGTCTTTTGTTGTTCCATTTGAATTTTAGATTTTTTTTCTCTTTTTTAAAAAAATGCCATTGGAATGTTGATAGGGATTATACTGAATCTGTAGATCACTTGACTAGTATGGACATTTTAACAATATTAATTCTTCCAATCCATGAACATGGGATATCTTTCCATTTACTTGTGTCATCTTCAAATTCTTTCATCAACCTTTTATTCTTTTCAGTGTACAGATCTTTTTCCCCCTTTGTTAAATTTACTCCTAAGTATTTTTTATGCTATTGTAAATGGTATTGTTCTTTAATTTCTTTTTCAGATAGTTTGTTGTTAGTGTATGAAAATACCATGCTAGGCAAAGTTCCAACCTTTAACATGTCAATGCGTACTAGCATGTTAGGTCAGAGTGATAACTTACAAACCAAAGCAGATGCTATATTATTGGGAAGAGTTTTGTTGCTGATTTCAGTAAGTACCTATTGAATCTGAAGGGAATTCTGGGTGTAGAAAAGAAATTTTTAGTCATACCAATAGCAAAGTTGCTTTATAATTTTTATTAAATTTAATGTAAAATTTTAAATTACATTTTATTAAAACTTAATAATATTCTTGTTAAAATGCTAAAGAAAAGAGAGAATTTCCTTACCTTCACTCTCTGAAACACTTTTCCTGAAATATATTTCGTAGAACAATAGTTCCTCAAAAAATTCTGCAAGATAAAATATTCACAGTCAAATAACTTTGAGATGTTCAGAAACTCTGATGGCATTTTAAATGCTCTAAGATAGGCTGTAAAATATTCTCTCTCTCTTTTTTTTTTTTTTTTTGGTCACTATATTTTGGTCCAAGCTGCAATATATTATTATAAGTGTATCTGTATACTGTGTTCATGACAGGTGTATTTATATATATTCATATAGATATAAGAAGATACTTATAATTTTCTGAATGTGGTTTTCTCATGTTCCTCAATTTCTCAGTCACTTCACCCATTTGTCTACCCTTTCTGTTTCTCAGTCTTCAGCCCCGGAAACCAGGAGCTACAGCAAAGACAAATATTTATTAAAGTACTTTTATGGTGTGAAAACAAAAAAGCAGTTAACAAAAAACTAGTTAAGAAAATATACAAATTCATCTTTATACAAACTGGCTTTTAATAAATCAGTGTGCTTCTAGAAGCAGGACCTGCAATTGCTCCCGCACAGCATGGGAGAGAGTCAGTAGCTCTAGTGTGCTCCGGCGGCTGAGAGGTGAGGTGACCATGGCAGAGGTTGGGGACATGGGCAGCTTAAGGCAGGGGTCACTTGGAGTATGTGAGTGCCAGTGGAGTCAGGAAGGAGGCTGAAGTTTCCTCACCATGAGGAGAGGACACATGCCAAATTCCACCAGCTGCAGAACTTTAACAGGAGGTCCATCAAGACCTTCATAGAGAGGCCAGGAGACATAAATTATAGCTCAACCAGAGGACGGTGGGAACCGGCAGAGAAGGATAAAGAGCCAGCAGAGGAAATTCCCCCTTTCCCAAAACCTCATGGCCTGTAGGCTTCCATCTGAACCCAGGCATCATCATGGGAAGGAGTTGGGGGAAGAGGATTCTTTAAGAGGATGGAAGCATTCTTGATAGGAAATTTGAATTTGAATGAATGGAATATTTACCTAGATGGCTGAGTTAATCTGAAAAAATCAAAACGTGTTATCAGCACACATATTGTTAGGAAAAGAGTAAGAACTTTAAACTGCTATTGTCCGGCATGTAGTTCCTAACACAGAGCTTCATCTACCACAAGCCTAAGATAATATTTGTTGGCAATTCAATAAAATAGCTTGAAATGAATTTCTAGACCTTGGAGGAAGCCAATTACTTTTGTTCAGGCTGATTCTTTCTCCAGCCACAGAGACAAATATTTTGAAAAATCTCAGTGTTGCTTTTGCACATCACATTCTTTGAGTCCATGTCAGGTAAAGGGGATTTCCTCATATGCGACCCTCACATTACAGGTCAGACTGCCGCAAGTATCACCAGTAGATTTAAAACAAAACACCAGACATCCCTGATGTAATAATACTTAAAACACCTCACAGAACTAATGGGGCAATTTCAGAAGTATTAAAATTGAGGAGCTAACAAGACTAATATTTTTTTTTTTCACTAAAAAAGATGCATTTATTATGACTATGCATTTTCACTTGCCATAGAGAGTGAATATACTGCCTGCTAATTCAATTTTTCTAGTTATGGTGTCCATTTCCCAGTGGCAGGTTTTTAAGCACTACTCAATTGATATTCAGGATGTTCTCTTACATCAGAGCAGCTAGGATTTTTTTACCTTCCTATATACTTTTCTATCATGAATTTCTTACCATGTGGTGTGGTTATAGAAGTGACTTTGGTAAACAGCTGTCCCTTGATGTTTGTATTTATTTCCTTTTCCCCTGGGTGTCTTGCCTTATCTGATTCCTCCCAAACATACTGCAGAGCTAGGGCTAGGTCTCACAGACCCCTCCAGCCCATTGTCCAGACTGGATCACAAACCCTTCACACGCAGGTCTACAAGCTAGGTAATAGGAAAAGGTCCTTGGAATTACGGGTGAAGAAATAATAGGCTTTATTCAGAGCTAGGAACATTCGCCCTAATATGGCTTCCCAGAGCATCCTCTAGAAGCTTTGTGCATCTGCACCGTTAGTCCTTTATACTCAAGTCCATAATCCAAACAAACAAACAAACAAACAAACAAACAAAAATCCCGGATGCATATGCACAATCACATTAGACCATAACGAGGAACCCCCGTGTGCACGCGCATACCCACCTCAGATGCTTAGCAAGACTCCCAACACCCTAGGGGCCCTGACCATTTTCCCAACACCCACAAATCTGCCACCTTGCTAATGGTATTCTGCATGCAACAGTTGAAGCCAATCTGGAATTTCTAGAGCTCCTCTCTGTCCAGTAAATCAAAGGTTAAGATAGGATACACTTGGTTGCCATAAGGCACATGATTTTCAGCCCTGGCTGTTCATTAGAATCACCCAGGAAGCTTTGGCAATTACAGCTGATTATAACGTGCAGCCAGGGTTGATTTGAGAACCATGGTCAAGATGGATCTACTCCAAGTAGAAATCTGCAGGACAGGAGTCACTGAGTTGCAGAGGAAGACAAGCCCATTCGTCTTCTTTCCTCCAATGGATATCTTTCTTATTGCACTTCTTCACTGTGCCCCACAGTTTTCTGGATAAAGAACAAGACCCTAATGTGCGCCTTTGTGTGGATGTTTTCTCTGGGACAGAGGAGGGAGGGATGGTGAAGAATGAGGGTGGAAAGAGTGCTGGAGTGAGTAGACACAATATTACAGCGGCCACCTAGCACAGGCTGAAGGCCGCCTAGCACATCTTCCTACCAAACACCAGGGATGATTTCAAAGTGAGAGGAAAGTGTGTCAATCTGAAGAACCAGCGATAAAACAGAGAGACAGAAGGTCATTGTGACCTAGCAGGTGGTGGGAGTGGGGAGAGGCAGCCTGGAGTGAAGGAGATTGCCATGGGATGCAGTGGGGAAGTCTTTGAAGTGGTTCTGTTCAAAACCTCCACATGGCCCTGTGCAGATCTTTACCTGGGGCATTGCAACTAGAAGCAGAAAGATAGCAGCTGCCACAGGTTGTAAAGGAAAGCTCCAGAGGCCTGATTGGGAGATGCAGGTGAGTGTCCGGCCCCTGCGTCCCCTGATCTCACCCCTTTCTCCACCCCTGACACACTGTAGTAAGGGCATTAGAGTTTTTAGAAAAGAGCAATGAGTGGATAAGAGTAAGGAGGTTCTCTGACGGGGACACCACCTCTCCTCACTGGCCACTTAAAGTCGCCAGGGGTGGATGAGCTGGGAACTGAGCTTTGCAGCCCTACCCCACTGCCAGCCCAGGAGGCTGACACCCCCAGCGGAAAACGAGTTCTCAGCAATAATAACCAGACAAATGAGGAATACAGTCGCTTTCTAGAGGAGATAACAAATGAACTGTTTATGCTGGATGAGACAGAATTATTGAAACAGAGTAGGTAAGAATTCAAAATGAATGTAATAGGGCCGGCCCGGTGGTGCACTCGGTAGAGTGTGGCGCTTGGGAGCGCAGTGGCCCTCCCGCTGAGGGTTCGGATCCCATATAGAGACCGGTCTGCTCACTGGTTGAGTGCGGTGTGGGCGCGACACCAAGGGTTGCCATCCCATTGCTGGTCACAAAAAAAGACAAAAAGGAAAAAAAAAAAAGAATGTAATAAATTTCCCTCAAGAGGTAAAAGAGAAATAGGAATATGCAATTATGAAGAAGAGCCAACTGGAAATAATGGGAATGAAATACATTATAGTAGAAATAAAGAACTGAAAAGATGGCCTAAATATTAGAGAGAATAAAGTTCCAGTATGTTAATGAGCTTGTCAAAGAATTCTCCAAGAAGGCATCAGAAGGAAAAAAGACATTTCCTTAAGTAAGAGTTAACAAACATGGCAGTGAAAGAGAAGCTATGTAGATCTATACCTTATAATATAGGAAATATGTGAAGAAATTAGGAGCCAAGTTTTCCTGGGATCAAATTGAATATAAAAAGGAATACCTAACACAAGCAGATTATTGTGAAATTTGAAAACATCAAAGAGAAAATTCCAAAGAGAAAGAGCAAAACACTTAAAAAGAAAATAGAATAATATTAATATAAAACTTTGGAACAGAGATGCAGGAAAGAGAAAGATAATGAAGTAAAATTTTCTAGGTGTTGAAAAAGAAAAACTTTGAACTTAGAATTTTGTTTTAAGTTAAACAATAATTTAAATGTGAATTGCTATAAAGATATTCTCAGACATATCAGCCTCAGAAGGCCTTCCATGCAAGGATGAAAGCATTTTTGTAGGAAGTGTAACAGCAGAAATAAAGTAATCCAGGAAGAATCTGTGCAATATATGGGAAGGAGAGGATGAATAAATAATTTCATGAAGATTAGCAGGATCCACAAAGTATATTCACGACATTCCAGAACTATCAGTAAGACAGAGAGTGTTGAGGTTGGGGGTGGGGAGAGACTAAGTATGCTAAAGCACGTGTCTTTTTTGACGGGAAGACAGAGGTATTTAAGAAATTGAGCTTCAGACAAGTAGAAGATAATGTTATCTCTCCAAAGGAAGATAAGAAAGAAGAAAACATGAAAAATAAAAATCATATGATAGAAGTAAGTTCTAGCATAATGGTAATAATACAAAGTACAATAATGGTTTAAAACAGAGGGTTTCAGATCAGAAAAATAAAATAAAATAAAGGACTAGCAGTAAAATGTACACAGAATATTGAAATAAATGGATTGAAAAAAGACAAAAAATATAAGTAGCAATTTTGTGCCCAAGTAAAGTTCTAGGGTAAAAAAATTGTAAAAACAATGACTCATTAAGAGTTAAAAAGTATAAGAATATACAAATATCATTAACATTCTTAAAATGCATAAGTCTTAACTACTAGAAGAAAGAGATAAACCAATAATTATAGTTAAAATTTCAACAAATTCCTCTTGTTAAGGGACGCCCCAACCCCTACTGACCTTAACATATGCATTCTGCTTCTACACAAGTCGCTTGCTAAAATAAATGGGGGAATAAACAGAGTAGCATGGCCAACGCCATTTTAGGCGGCTCTGCCATTGTAGCCTGGAAAGTCCCCATTATGGGGAAACCAGGGTGGGGAGGGGCTACAGGGCTAGCCACAAAATTAGCTTATGTATCGCCGGCTTGTTTGCATTGGCTAGATTGTGTCAGGCACGAAAAATTCCCGCCTAGCTAAAAATAAAAGCTGTGAGAGGTTTCAACTCAGGGCTGTGCTCCTCGATTGGCCTGCATAGCCCTGGCTGCCAGAAATAAACTCTTTTCCTTTTCCTATCACCCGGTTCTCGTGGGCAAATTTCTTTTACCCGTCTGACGTTGGCCATAACACTTTTAGAAGTTGATAGGCAATCAAATAAAATATAAGCAAAGACAGAAAATGTTTGGATAACACATTGAGTTGGAACTAATAGATCTACGTAGACACTTATACATCTTTTGTTTGTTTTTGTGCACACATGGAACAATCACAAAGAATGGACATATACAAATCCACAGGAACTTATCAATAATATCCAAAGAATTAACATTATACAGTTTGTATTCTCTAACTACAATTCAATAAAATTAGAATTTAATAGGAAAAGGATAGTTAATAAAATCCCGCAAATCTGAAAACAAAACAAGACAGAAACAAAGTAATACTGTAGAACTGAGTAAAAGACAAAACCATTAGTGAAATAATGAAACATTAGGATCAAATGACAATGAAAGCAGTGCGTGTCAAACTGTGGGACCAAGCTGGAGCAGCGCTCACAAGGAAAATTATGTAGCTTTTAATAAATCATTCTTTTCAAGGATTAATAACATGAATAAATCTCTTGCAAGACCAAATCTATTTAAAAAAATACAGATGAAAAGAGGAAATAACTATGAAAAACAAACATATAAAATTTAATTAGAAAAAACAGACATCTATTTGCGAATAAATATTACAGCCCAGACTAAATAGAAAAATTTATAGAGAAATAGAAAATTTTAAGTTTTTCAATAATAAATAGGAAATTATTTCTATTGATTTATAATACATTTCCGCTATATTTTTGAGGAATTCCACAAACTCATTCTAAAAGGTATATGGGAGAATAAATGTTCATGAAAAGTTAACTTTGAAAATAAAGAGCAAAGTGGGGAGGTTTACCCATTAAGGGAGAGTGTACAAAATCATACAAATAAAAACAGTATGATACTAGTTGAGGAACAAAACAGTAAACTAGTGGAAGAGAATGGATATTTCATAATGGTTACACGTATATTCGGGTACTTATAATTCAATAAAGATGATCCCACAACAATGGAGAAGTCTGGCTTATTTAGTAAATGGGGTTGGGAAATGTAGAAAATTAGGCTAAATTCTTCTCCTGATATTACATTTTAAAAGTAGACTCCAGATGAATTAATGACTCAAATGTGAAAGGTAAAATTACATACCTAATAGAAGGACAATGTAATAGAGAATCTATATGACCTAGGGAGTGGGAAAGACTTCTTAAATCTGACCCCAAAAGCACACATCATAAGGTAAAACAATGAATAAGTTTAACTACATAAAAATTATTTGTTTAGCATAAATTACTGTAGAGAGATGTTAACAGATGGCAGACTGGAAGAATTTTTTCAAGTGCATAAAATAAATAGGAACTAGTATCTAGAATAAACAGGGATCTCCTCCAAATCAAAGGCAAATTCTAGAAAAGCAGATAGAAAAATGTACAACATATATGAAGATATACTTTATGGGGAGGGGATAGCTGACATGTACATGAACACATGCTTAAATTCAACAGTGATGGGAAAAAACGCATATTTAAATATCTGTAAGATACCACTTTATTCCTATTTGAAAGACAAAAATTATAACATGAATAATACCAAATGTTGTTCAAAATGTGGCTACATAGAAACTCTCATGCCTTGTTGTGGAAGTGTATATGTTTACAGCCATTCTGGAAATAAATACTAGAGAAATAAAGTGTGTTTATACTGTATAGCCTAGTCATTACCCTCCTGAGTGTGTATCCCAGAGAAATTCTTGCACAGATGCATTAGAGATGGATATGAGGATTTTTATCCCTATGGTATTTGCTATAGGAGGTTATAGGTGGCAGCCTAGTTGTCACTCATCATGGCAATATGGATACATAGAATGTGGTAGGTGCATACCATGGGATATTATGCAGATGTTAAAAGAGAAGAACCAGACGTACAAACAGCCAGATTGATCTTTAGAATAGTGTTGAATGACCACAGAAAGAAAGAGAAGAGACTTAAAGCTTAATATTATCTGTGAACATCGAAACACACACCTAACAGCAGCCACACTAACACTACATAATCTACTATGATACATAAATATATAAGCACATATATCAAGCATCTTAGAGTGGGTGTCTATGTGGGGAAAGGAACCAAAGTGATACTTGAGAACAAAGGTGAGATTCATACTAATATAAAACAGGAAAGGGGACTTGTTGAGACTGATGATGATACTGTGCTGTGAATAGGGGTATGTGAGTGAATAACTCAACTTTCTATGCCTGAAGTGAAAATGTTGAGAGAGAAAGAGAGACAGAGACAGAGACAAACAGAGAGAATAATTTACATATTTTGAAGACTTACATATTTCTTGTTGCAGAAAATAAAACTGGAGTCCCTGTGCAGAAATTAGAGGGAGATCAATTTTAAATCAGTAAGAAGAAGCACTTGCTAATAATTATAGCTATCCCAATAGCCAGTTCACAGTAAAGAGTAAAGTAGCTGCTTTGGCCAAGTGGGGAACCCCTCCCAATGTGAATGTGCAGGGACGATCGCTGAGAGGGACTTCCAGAGGAATCCTTGCTGTGGGAGGGAAGGTGAGCTTGGATATTTCTCTGAGCCTCTCTAATTTTAAAATCTATGAGGCCAACATATGAAATATGTATTACATTACTATAGTAATTCGATGCTTGCTTCTAACTAAGCAAAATATTTCCTTGAAGGCATTTCTTCCTCTTTTTTTATTTTTTGACAACTGACACATTTAAAGTGAATAACTTGCACTAATCTTTTCTGATATTATCCATCAAAAAGCCTTTTCTTATCATCACAAATAGGCTCAGTTTCTATTTCATGTTTCCCAACCCATAGATTCTAATATGGCTTCCGCATCATTCAGTAACTTATCTAAAGTCCCTGTCTCTTCTCCTTGAGGGCACTGATTTCTCAGTCATCTTTAGATCTTGGTGCTTGGAAAAGACCCAGTAGATAATTAGTGTTCAACACATATTTGTGAACCACTGCCCTCCTGTTCCCCTGCTCTCTTCTACGAAATCTCCTAACACTTATTTCACCTCTATAACAGGACTTTGCATGATCTTCTAATGCATGTGTACACATCCCTCATTCCTATTAGATTGCCAAGTCTTCAAGGGCAGTGATCAACTATTATTTATTTGGGTATCATAGTACTGGACACACATTAAACACTCAATGAAATTGTGTTAAATGAACTAGTTAATAAGTGAATGAAAGGAAAAATGTTTGTAGAAAACCACCATGACTTTTTAAATTATCAAGCCAATTGGCTTTGAAAAGAGGGTAAAAAGGAGTTCATATAAGACCTAGGTGAAATCTCAAATTAAAAGAATTTTAGATTTTTGCTTGAGTTCAATCCAAGAAAACAATTTGCCCTTTGCTCTCTGTCTGGGTAAATAGAAAGGTTAACAAGGATAGCTGCAAGGAATTTCAAATGATGGAAAAGATTGTATCACTTGAGTTATTGTGAAAATATGACTAGATGATCAGACAAGGCCTAGGCTTGGTGGGCTAGAAGCCAAAAGCCATAAAACAGGCTAATGGTTTCTCAACAGTAATTACTGTGCAAAGTAATTTTTATCAAGGGCATCATACAGCCTTCAATTATTTGAAAACCTGCCAAGCCCTAAAATTTAGATATGTTCAAGCAATCTTCCATGCATTAAATAAGTGGGTCAACAATACTTGGATAAAAATGTAAATGCTTACAGAAATATCAGATTTTTTCCCTTATGAATTTTCTTCCCACCATAGGTGAAGGAATTTTGATTTTGAACTAGAAAATTTTCAGTCAAGCTAAGTAGGATAATATTTGTTAGGATTAGAATTGCTACCTTAAACAGAGATGTGTTCTCATAGCATCGTAGTATAAAAGATATCTGGAAAAGATAATTTATTTGTCAGGAACATTTCTAATGGAATCACACTCAATAAACATACTAGCAAAATACTAAAATAAGACAAGCATAGATAGCAGCAGGTCTATCCATTACTGAGCATTATAAAATGCCAGGAAAATCACTTATAATTCCATACTTAATTTTACAATATTATGAAGAGAAAATTTTGTCAGGAGGAAAGATCTGATGACAAAGCTCCCTTTTCTCCCACCTGCGTTCATTTAAGTCAGAATTTAACAAACAGTGTCATTTACTAGAAACGTGAATAATGAGTGTTTAAAGAGCTACTTTGACACATGAAAACAAAGTAACGAAAGAGTGTAGGCAATTTCCTATGCTTGGCTCGGAACACTCTTGTTCCATTTATTCTAATGTTCCCTTTCATTTTTGAATTTTTTAAAAAAAGTTGCCCATATTGCTTATAGCACTTAGGGTTCTATTTTAGTTGTGGAAGCTTCACAGAAAGCATTTGGTAACAGAAGATGGAGAAGGGTTGGTTATAAGAGAAATGACGTTGCTCTGCTTCATGAAGTGGTCTTTAACAGGAGGATTCTCATGCTGTCCTTTTGGTCGTGTAAAACTGGTATCCTCCCAGCTGGAGTTTCTTCCATCTGTTCGTCCACTATTCACACATCCATCCCCATTTATCTGTCAATCCAACATATACCTACTGGGCTTTGATTATGTGCAAGATGTGTACACAGGGAGGGGAACCAAGAGGAGGCTGCAAAGTGGGATGGGGCGGGTAGCATTTTGGGGGGCGGGGGCCGGGACAAGCCTGGCCTCTGCAGCAGAGGGCCGGCTTCCAAATGCTCACTAGCTATGCAACCTTGAACAGGTTACGTAATCTCCTTGTGCTTGTTTCTTCATCTGTAAAATAATACCTCATAGATTACTGTGAGGATTAAATAGGTTAATGTACTTCAAAGCACTTAGGACAGTGCCAAGCACATGGGAGGCACCTCAAGTGCATTAGTTATTATTTCCTGGAGGATCTTAAATATTTTGCCAGTTTTTCCTCCTAAGGGCAGAAGGACAATTTTCCAGCCTCAATAAGCAGTTTGTATTAAGGATAGATTAATTTCAAGGGGTAAAAGTGATAAAGCCTTTACCACATTTCTAGGCTGGAATTCTGTAATTCATGAGTTCCTATGTTTCCCAGACACTCTTCAGGATAGGAGCCTTCCAACCCAGAGCCTCAGTCTCCTGGAGTCTGATTCAGTCCTGGTCAGAGCATCAGGGAGTGAGATCTCAAGGTAGTCTTCCCAACTTCTGCCTGCTGTGTGGCAGGGAAGGGCACCCACCCGCCTGCTGAGCTTCAGCCTCCTTCCCCATAGGCTCGGTAGATGTGACTGGACCTCTGCCTCCTTCTTTCTCACTGGAATAGGAACTCTAGACTGAACCTTGATTAGGTTGATTCTTCGTTTCGATGTTGCTAGCTCTCTACCCTGGAAGGGATGGACTCTATGACTTAGTCCCTCAGCTTCAGACCAGGTTCTGCTGTAAACAGATAAAGTCCTGACATGACCAGCTTCTGCTATCCCTGTTGAGAAGCCTCGTCCATTTCTAGGGTCCACACACTGGATTGGAGCCCCATGGTGCCAACGTCAGCCAAGACAGTCCCTCTTTGGGAACTGTGAACTAGATTTTTAGTAACGTTCTTCAAGGAGCATTCCTGCAAACTCACTTAGTTTCCTCAGCCTTGGTCTCAGGATAACCCTCTGCCACTGAAACCTCATCATAATAGACTTAAAAACAAACAAACAAAAAATTATGTTGGGTTAAAATACTTTGATACTTTAGAAATTAAATGGATAGGTTATTAAATAGGCCACATGACAGAGTATGAATTCAAGAAATTCTTCATGACTAGCTCAATGGATTAAATCTCACAAGTAGAATTTAATGAGTGTATTGAATATCTGGTCTTGCACTTGATTACTAAAAATCCAAGTACATAAGTACAGGGTTAAAGGATATACCTGTTAACAATACATATAAAAAATTTTGAAGTTTTATCTGCCAATAAATTTAATTCTAGTCTGGAGTGTGACTACATGGTAGGCTGAATAATGACCTCTGAAGATATCCAGGTCCTAATCCCTGGAACCTGTGAATGTTATTTTATATGGTAAACGGGACTTTGCAGATGTGATTAAATTGAGGATCTTCAGATGGGGTGATTATCCTGCATTACCCAGGTGGAACTTAAATGTAATTCTTATCAGAAACATCCTTATAAGAAGAAGGCAGAAGGAGATTTGACTACAGAAAAAGGAAAACGTGTTGTGACAACAGAAGCAGAAGGAGACAAAGCAGTGTGACGTGAAGAAGGGGTCACAAGCCCAGGACTGCAGGCGGCTTCCAGAAGCTGGAGAAGGCAAAGAAACAGATCTCCCCTAGAGCCTCCAGAAGGTACCAACCCTGCCAACACCTTGATTCAGCCCCGTAAAACTCATTTTGGACTTCCATAGATGTAAGAGGATAAATCTGTGTTCTTTTAAGCCTCTAAGTTTGTGGTAATTTGTTACCATAGCTACAGAAAGCTAATATAGACTCAAACTCTATTCCAGTTGGACCAAATCTAAATTAACAAATTTCATGGGGTTGTTACATATAAAGAAGTATGTACGTATATCAGAGTGACTCATAACTATAAAGAAACTTCAAACCATGTCATGAGAGGGATGTTGGAAATAACTTTCTGTGTAAGAAGCAGTGAGGACTGTAGATTGCAAATAAGTTTTGAAATGATGAATATGCTTTATCCTGATTTGGTCACCATATATTTTACACAAGTATTGACAGTTAACTCCATACCCCACAAATACATATAATCAATTATGTTTCAATAAAAAAAAGAAACATTTTTCAAAGCTTAAAAAGAAATATTTTGAGAGTCATCATGTGGAAGAGGAAATTAGACTTGTCCTGAATGTCTCTAAAGGATGGAACTGGTGTCACAATTGGTAGTTTAATATTCATTTGCATGATTTTTTTTTCTTTTTTTTCTTTTTTCGTGACCGGCAACAGATCGCAACCCTCAGTGTCGCGCCCGTACCAGACCGGGACCGGCAACGGGATCGCAACCCTCAGTGTTGCGCCCGCACCTCGCTCAGCCAGTGAGCGGCCGGTCTGTATGTGGGATCCGAACCCTTGGTGGGAGCGCCGCCGCACTCCCAAGCGGCGCGCTGTAGCAGTGCACCACCGGGCCGGCCTGCATGAATTTTTTTTGATATGTTTCTCTTTCACTGGTCTGTAAGCTTCATGATGACAGAGATTAGATATGGTCACCATTTTATCTCCAGTACCTAACATGCATTAAGAGCCACTCAAGAAATGCTAACAGACTGAATTTTTTTTTTAATATTCTATGGTGGGACTTAGGGTACAAGATAAGTTGTTGAAACAGAGAGAGTCAAATAACAGTGACTTAAATAGGATAGAAATTTATTTCATCTTTCCAAACAGTCAAAGGTGAGGTGAGCACTCCAGGGCTGGAAGGGCCCTGCTGTACATCTGGGGACCCAGGTTTCTTCCAGCTTGCTACTCTGCCATATCCTAGGGTGTTGTTCTTGTCCCATGGTTGATTCTGGCTTGCTTCTGTGGGAAGGCTGCAATGATATGCAGCTATCTTATCAAGGAGGTGGCACTCATCACTTCAAAATTGCACTCCTCACGTCAAAAGATGGTAAAAGTCCATCGACAGATGACTGGATGAGGAAACTGTGGTTTATATGCACCATGGAATACTACTCTGACAGAAAAAAGAATGAAATTCTGCCATTTGCAACAACATCAATGAGCCTGGAGAAACTTAAGGTGAAATAAGCAAAGCACAGAGGGATAAATACCACCTGTGCTCACTCATAAGTGGGAGCTAACAGAGAAAGAAGGAAGAAAAGACCACACTGGTTAGTTGGACTTGCAGAGGGAGAGAGCATAACTAGGGTTGCAGAGTGGGGTAGGCAAAAGGGGGAGGGAGGTCAGAAGTTAATTGGGTGGGGGACACAGGGAATAATTGCAATGCATGGTAATGGGCATGCTGCTAGTATTGATCTGGCCATCAAATCTTGGCACAAGTGGTGAAGGTCAGCTTTGTACCCCATGAATATTCAAAACCAATAAAAAAATTAAAATTAAAAAATTTTTTTCTCAACAACAAAAACAAACAATATTAATTCTTTCAATCTATTTTTTAAAAAGATGGTAACAGACTGAGACAATTTTAAAAATCCTCTACTGTGGGAGTTAAGATACAAGATAAGTTTTTACAACCAACTCAAAGTTAAATAGCATATTGCTGGCCCAAACTTAATTCCACACCCAGCTATAAAGGAGTCTATCAAAAAAAAAAAAAAAAAAAAAGAAAGAAAAGGAGGGAAGATTAGATATCAAGAGACAGCTGGCAGTCTTTTCTCCAACCTGGAAGCAGTAATTAAAATAAAAGATTTGAATCCTTTTCTTCACTTATTCTAAGTTCTTCCTCCCTTTCCCCAAATGTTTTCCTCCTTTCCTTTTCGAACAGTTCATGGGCAGGTAATATTTAGGTGACTTATAGACTAATTTTATTTACTAATTTTCATTGTTTTTAATGAAACCAGAACTGATATTCACGTTTGTATTACAGTAAGTTAAAACATACACATATTTAATATTAAACTGATTGCCATCATTAAATATATTTAAACCATGCAAATTCTTGTAATTCACATTATTTTCGGTATTTTACATTGCTAATCCATATTCATTGGCACATTTTTAGACTAGTGATTCTACTTCATTGCAGGCAAAGTTGTTATTCACAGGTGTGAAATTCTATAAAATCATGCAACTTGTCACTATTTTGATATACAGACTCGCTGATGCACATTTCACCAGACACTCTAATAGGCAGAAATTATCATTGAATACTTTTATAATTTATATATTTATAACTTATGAAAAATAAGATGAAGATGATGAGCAGAACTTTATGGGAGATGAATTGCGAGTGATTTGCTTCTTGAAGAATTCTGTATTTTGAACATTTGGAGAAATTGTTTTATACATGTAAGTTGTAGAAGCAAATTCAGAACTTCTCTATAGTAAGTTTTTTTGGCTCCATCTTCAAAACATATACAAAATCTGACCCTTTTAACCACATTCACTGCTTCCACATGCTAGTCCATGTCACAATCATCTTCAGGCTGGGCCAGTATGGAAACCTTCTGCCTGGTCTCTCTGCTTTCATCCGTTACTCTCTACAGTCCATTATCCACATAGTAGCCAAAGCAATTATTTAAAAATGTAAGTCAGACTGAGTTGCTCCAATGTCTTCCCATCTTACTGTAGAATAAAATCTAAAGTTCTCACTATGTTCTGCAAAGCCCTTTGTATGAGTTATCAATTGCTATATAACAAATTACCTTAAAACTTACTGCCTTTAAGTAACAATAACTTTATCATATCACACAGTTTCTGGGAGTCAGGGATTTTGGAAATGCTTAGCTGGGTGGGTCTGGCTCAGGGTCTGTCATGAGTTGCAGCCGAGATGTCAGCTGGGTCTGCAGGAGGGGAGAGAGGGAGGAGGGCGGGAGGTGTCGGTGATGGGCCATAATAATCATATACAGTGTATATTGACAAAATAAAAATTTAACAAAAAAAAAAAAAAAAAAAAAAAAAAAAAAA